>NW_027070009.1:124579-197965 GCF_002906115.3 Quercus suber | reverse complement strand
AGTATATTAAAGTAATTTCTGTCAAAGAAAATTCTTTATTAATTACTAAAATGATTTCTGTATGCCAGTTTTGAAAGATTACTCTGTTAATTAAACTAAAGAAATTATGTCTATTGCAATTATCTTTTTTTATTAAAGGGGATTTTATCATGGGTCTAGGAAATTCTTTCAAGTTCATTATTTCTTCAAAATTCTTTTTATTTATATCTACGAAATTATCTTCTTTAATATTTTTAATTTCTTGTTTTATTATTTTTGCTTCTGTCATTAAGTCTTGTATGGTTACAGGTTTTACTGATTCTACGTCATCTTTTTTCTTTTTTATCTTTTCTTGCTTGTCTTTTTCTTTTTTGGCTTTTTCTTGTTTTCTACATTTTGTAACATGGTGTCCATATTTCTTACATCTAATACAGGCAACAGGTATGTCTATAGATTCTTTCAGGCTTAGTAAATAGTCCTTTTGTCTTGATTAGGTAGATTATCTATTAATTTCATTATGATATCCTTTTGTTTCCTTTTTCTTTTATTAACTTTAAGTGGGTTGGTTGATTTTAGTTCTTCCTTTTTCTTTACTTGATCTCTTTTTGGCTGACATTAAATATTTTCATTAATTCATTTAGTGTGTCTTTTTTAAATTCTAACGTACTAATTTGTTTAGCAAATTTATTCTGTCTAGCACATTGTTTTTTAGTATGTCCATCTTTTTTGCATTTATGGCAAATAATATGTCTAGTATGTCTATTAGTATTCTCATTATCTGATACCTCAATAGTATTTAAAACTGCTATTTCTTTTTCTTTGTCTATATCTAAAGGTGAATTTAAGATTTCCATCTTTCTTTTTAATTCTGCCAAACTGTTATCTATCGTAGATTTCTCAATTAATTTTAGTCTTTCATCAATTACCTCTTTTAAACTATTATTTTTATTTTCCCTACTTTTGTTGACTATTTCTCTTTCCTTTTGTCTATCTCTTTCTATTTCTTCTTTTTGTTCTAGCTTTGTACGTATAACATCTTCTATTATGCTATTTTGTCTTTCTATATCTCTTTCTATTTCTGGCTTCTTACATGTAATTTGTGCTGAACTAGCTTCTTCATTTTGCTTTTCCACCACTTCTTTTGGACTATTATTATTAGTTTTCCAACCATTATTGACTTTCTCTATCTTATCCTTTATATCTAGTTTCCTACATAGAGATTCTTCAAGAGTACTATTTTCTTTTGGTTTTAGCATGTCCTTTCTTATAACTTTCCCTACATCTTCTTTTGTCTCTAGCTTTTTACTATCTTGTCTTTCAATTGCTTCTATCATCTTTTTTACCATTCCTTTTTTAAAAATTACTTTATCTTCCACACGTGTTGTTTTTTTCTGAGCAAGGCCGTCTTTCATGTTATTAGTCTTTTGTCTTTTACTTTCTTCTATTATTAATTACTAAAATAGTCTTGGGAAAATCTGTAAGAGACTTATAATTTATGTCTATCAAAAAGTTAAATATGTCTTTACTCAAGAAATTATCACAATTAATATCTTCTTTAATGATTAATAAAGGGGAATCTGTCAAGACTTCTTTTATTAAATATTTGTTACATAAGTATTTGAGATTACTACAAAGGGTGCATGAATGGTATCTATTATAATTTTATTTATGTTAGGACATATGTGGTTCACTTGTTAAGAACATATGTCAATATATTTTATGTAGTTGGCTAATCTTTTGACAAAACGCACTTTACTTGTAATTAGGAAGATCTAGGATGTTTTTAATACTTCAAGAAACATTGTTTCAAGTTCAAGTGTTAAATCCATGCAAGTCTGTCCAAGAATCAAGTGAGAAAGTGCTGAATTTTAAAGCTCGATAGCTTCTCGATACCTCCTCGACACCTAGCTATCTGTCGAGATCTTCAACTGATGCTTATCGCAATTTCAATAGCTTGTCGATCAATCGAGAAAGTTTTTGTCCCCTCGACACCTCCTCGATAGCTGCTATCTGTCAAGATTCATTAAATCTCGACACTTGCTCGACACCTTCTTGATAACTGCTATCAGTCGAGGTAACAAAAATTCAGATTTCTATTTTTGGGCCAGGCTTATGTATTTGTGTAGGGTTTCTTTTCTCACAACCCTAGACCTAATAAGGCTTATTTTAGAGGCCGTCACATAAGAGAATACAAGGAGAACATATCCAAAAGGTGACCGATGCCTTATTCTCTCTAAAAGAAGCTACTGCGTCTTTGCGCTTTAGGGTTTTGTATCCAAGTGCTTCTTGATCTTTATTGTTGATGAAGTGAAGAACTTTGTAGCCAACATTCTTCTTCCTTAAGTTGGTGAGTGAGTCACGTACTAGGATTCATGTAAAGGAGTGAGTCACGTATTGGGATCCGTGCAACATCAAAGGGTGGCGTTCATATATTGAAGAGTTCAGAGGTTCTAAAGCGGTAGAAGGTTTCTATGTGAGTTCATTTACAAGGATTGTAGAGTCTAGGGACAAAGGTTTTGTACTAGATCTGAAACTTCTCTTTACTATAGTGGATTGCTTTTCAGGAAGGTTTCCCCCCAGGTTTTTTTACTGTGAAACTGATTGGTTTTATTGGTTTTCCTGGGTCATCATATCTTGTCTTATTTATTATTTCCGCTGCATGATTTTTGACATGATATTGATGTTTATTTGTTTTAACAAGTTTGATTCATAATAAATCTAATTAACAACTTGGGTTTAAAACTTGTTAATTCTATCAATCGGGGTCTAAATTTTTCAACAAGTGGTATCAGAGCGGGTTCACTCTGATTGGATTAATTTCCTGAGTGTAATCCATTAACCCCTGTTGTCATGGATAGAGGACAATCTTTATTTATACCTCCTTTATTTGATGGAACTAATTATGCGTACTAGAAAGTTCGTATGAAAGTGTTTTTGCAGGCTTTAGGTGAACAGGTATGGCAAGCTGTTGAAGTCAATTGGATTAAGCCAAAGGAATCGCCGGTGGATTGGGATGATGCAACAATCATTGCGGCAAATTTCAACAGTAGGGTCTTAAATGCTTTGTTCTATGGAGTGACCAATGAGGAATTCAAGAAAATACCATCCATGGAAGTTGCCAAGGAAGTATGGACCATTCTGGAGACCACCTATGAAGGTACCAAGGCAGTAAAAACTATGAAGTTTCAACAACTCACTAGTAGTTTTGAAGAAATAAGGATGGAGGAGGACGAGACCTTTGATGAGTTTTATGCTAAACTCAAGGATATTGTGAATTCTGCTTTCAATCTTGGAGAATCTATTGCAGAATCCAAAATTATTAGGAAAATCCTTAGATCCTTACCTGAAAGATTCCATGCCGAGATCACTGCCATTGAAGAAGCAAAGAATATTGATCAAATTCCTTTGACTGAGCTTGTAGGTGAACGGTTTTAGACCCCTTAAAACACACAGATTGCGTAGCCTAGATTAATTAGCCAAGTTGTTACTTAGTCAAATTAAGCAATTCTAGGTTAAAACAATCAAACAATCATATCAAGAATAATAATGCAGCGGAAAATAAATAACACAAGATATGATCACCCAGGAAACCAGGGTTTTAGATAATTCTTTTAATTTTATTATTTCTACAATATTCCCTTCACTTATATATATATATATATATATATATGTGATTATCTTCTGTAATATCTTTAATTTCTTGTTTGAGTATTTTCGCTTCTGTCATTAAATCTTGTAAAGTTACTGATTATATTTCTTTGTTATCTTTTTTCTTTTCTATCTTTTCTTGCTTGTCTTTTTCTTTTTTTGGCTTTTTCTTGTTTTCTACATTCTGTAACATGGTGTCCATATTTCTTACATCTAATACAGGCAATAGGTATATCTATAGATTCTTTCAGACTTAGGAAATAGTCTTTTTTGTCTTGATTAGGTAGATTATCTATCAATTTCATTATTGTGTTTTTTTGTTTTCTTTTTCTTTTATTAACTTTAAGTGGGTTGGTTGATTTTAGTTCTTCTTTTTTCTTTACTTGATCTATCTCTTTTTGGCTGACATTAAATATTTTCATTAATTCATTTAGTGTGTCTTTTTCAAATTCTAACATACTGATTTGTTTAGCAATTTTATTCTGTTTTGCACATTGTTTTTTAGTATGTCCCTCTTTTTTGCATTTATGGCAAATAATATGTCTAGTATGTCGGTCAGTATTCTCATTATCTGATACCTCAGTAATATTTAAGACTGCTATATCTTTTTCTCTGTCTGTATCTAAGGGTAAATTTAAAATTTCTATCTTTTTATTTAATTCAGCCAAACTGTTATCTATCATAGATTTCTCAATTAATTTTAGCCTCTCATCAATTACCTCTTTTAAACTATTATTATTATTATCAATTTTCCATCTATTGTTGACTACTTTTGCTTTTACTACACTATTACTATTTTCTTTTTCTTTATTATTATTAGTTTTCCTTCCTTTGTTGACTATTTCTCTATCTCTGGCTCTTTCTTGTTCTATTTCTTCTTCTACTTCTATCTTCTTACGTAATGATTCTTCAAGGGTACTATTTGCTTTTAGTTTTAGCATGTCCTTTCTTATAACTTTCCCTACATCTTCTTTTGTCTTTAACTTTCTACATAGTTTTTTACTATTCTGTCTTTCAAACATTTCTTTTGCTTTATCTTGGTCTACTACTATGTCAATTTTCTTGCTATTTTGTTTTTCCATTTTTTCTATTATTTCTTTTACTATGCCTTTCCTTATCATGCCTTTTCCTTTTTCTTCATTTATTATATCTATAACACTTCTTTCTTTTATGGGATTCTTTCCTTCATCTTTTATACGTGTTACACTTTCCTTACTTGGGTTAGTTTTCCTATCAACTCTTTTGTCAGCTGCTTTTAATGTCTGTGAGTCTATTTCTTTGTCTTTAAATGCTATAGGTATAGCTCTATCAGTTGCTTTTGAATTATCTAAAAAGATGTCTTTTCTGCTTTCTATCATATTTATTAATATCTCAGTACTTGTTGAATTATGGTCTTTACTATTATGCCAATTATCCATCACAGTATTAGTTAAAGGTGATCTATGATGGGGTTCAAATTCTCTTTCTTTTTCTAAAGGTGAATTTAAAACTTTCATTTTTTCATAGAGGTCCAAAAAACTATCATTTTTTCTTTCTACTTTAGTATACGTCGTAGATCTTTCATCATTTTCTATAGATTCTAATTTTTTATTAATTATGTCTAAGAAGCTATGTCTATTAGTCTATCGGTTGATTTTATCTCCTGTTAATATACTCCAATTTTTTGCATTATTATTATAATTATAATTATAGTCATCCATATCACTGTCAGAATCAGAATCTGTTTCATAATCTATATTACTGTTTGACCAATTATTGTCTATATCTCTTATGCTATAACCTTCATCATAATCTATATTATCATAGTCCATGTTTCAAATTAGTGTATGCCTAGCCTAAGTGTGAACAAGCAAACAGATTATGAGCTGATAAGTGTATTTGTTCTCTTTCTAAGCAATTAATAATTACTGGCGGAACCTTATTACTAACCACTGGTATCCTTGCTATCGGGACCATCTCCTCGGGAAACTCCATTGCAGGACCACCCAAACAACGCCAGTTCGTCAGCTAACAAAACGGGCTGACCAACGTGAATACTATGGTTTGCCAACGAGTGCAAGGTTGACCAACGCTATCAAGGAGCAAGTAGTGGCTATACTGTAATATAAGTTACTAGTAATTTCTTAATTGCAAAGAAATAAAACTCATACATCTACCATCCATGGCTCTGATATCATCTATTTGATCCGGCTCTGATACCATTAACTACCCAGGAGAGAGCACAGCAGTAATACAGAAGCATAAACAATGATAAAATAGATGATAAAGAAGAAAATAGATGATAAAGAAGAAAATAGGAAAACAGATATATTCAAAATAAGTTAAAACAGAGTACAGAATATGAAAACTGAAACTGATAAAATCTTACTTGAAAATACTTCTGTCTTTGATTAAACTTGAAAACAAACTGTATTTGATACAAGCTTGAAAATAAAACACTGTCTGAAGAGTTACAAGATTACAAAGTAAAACTGTCTGAGGAGAAAGGTTACAAGATTACAAAAGGAGAGGGGTAGAGTACAAAAGTCGGAAGGCTATTACAAAAACTTTCTAAAACTTGGACCTAAGAATTGGACCTTAAAGTTGGACCTTAAACTATCTCTGGAAATTTTTTGGACCTTCTAATTTTTTGGAACCTGTCTTCTGTCTTTGGAGTCTGTCCTTTTATAGATGAAATAAACCATGGTAAGCTTCAAAAGTAACCTGGGTTAAATAAAGTGAACCCAAGTTAATCTATCGGTAGAATCTTAAACAGTAACTTAAAATCTGTCCTGTCTTTTTCTAAACTACTTTTGCGCATGCTGATGAATAGTAAAACACTATCTATCTGTCAGGAGGCATGTTAGTGAATAGTGATCTGTCTTTTCTGTCTGTCCGGGAAACCCTTCTGTTTGTCTTGTCAATCTGTATCTGCATAGTTATCATAATCTAGCGGATCGGTGTTATCCTCATACTGCTCATGCTCATGACGCACTCCATAATCGTTGCATAAAGCACAATATGAAATAAGAAGGAAAACAGGAACATGATCCTTTGCTGTCATTAATCTGGGATCTTTAACAATCCTTCTTTTCCCAATAAGCCTTCTTGCTGAAGGTCTTGGACCATACACAGCTATCCTGTCAGTGTAGCCACATAAGTGGAAATCTCTGTCTAAATCTCTCTATACTTCATAAATCTTGTTACACTTGAAATTAGACCATTCTTGAGCCAGAGCACTTGGATCATCCAGTGATAAATAAGTATCTCTTGAATACTAGTTGTATTCAAGGATAAAACCCCAATCATAAATAAGAACCAAAATATGTGCTGGCTGAGATTCCATATAATAACTAGTGTCCCAAACTGGAAGTGTACTCAAGATTTCCATCTTCATATAATTAAGTCCTCCAATCTGTGCTGCTGCTTCTTGGATGACTTTGGGGAATAAACTAATCTGAATTGCAGAAGTTAAAACTAATTTGCTAATAAACCCTGCTTCTAGCATTTCAGATAGCCATAAGAGATCACGAATTACTGGATCCTCTGTCTCTGTATTGATAAGTAATCTCGGGTAGGGATCATATCTGTCTCCTGTTCTTTCATAAACTCTGTCTGCATCTCCAAAACTCTCATACCATGTAGCTTTATGAGATAACCATATTCCACATGTCATGTCTTCTGTTCTGATAAATGCTGTAAAAACTAGTACCTTAAAAAGATACATCCATTTGTCATAAGAACTAGTTAAAGCTGTATGGGTTAATATTTTTTGTTGGATTTCAGAAAGTAAATTTCTGATGGCAAGCCTCTTTTTTTGCTGAATCTTAGGGTGGAGCTTTGAAAAGCTTGTTCCCATAAGATAGATTTTTAGAGACTATGATTCTGTCTTTGTGAAGCTTGAATCTCCATCCTCCTTGCCAGGGAGTTGACAACTGAGAGCTTCAATAAATGCCCCGGTGTTAACAAGATGTAATTCCAAAGCCTGAACGGTCTTTTGGAATAAGTATTTCTGTTTAAGGGCAAAAGCTGCCTATAAATTATCAAGAAGTAGTTTAATATGAAGAGGGAGGTCTATAAATTCTCCGTCCTGAAACATGAGATCAGTGCATAGCACTTTTTGCAAAGTTACATTATTTTCACCACATGAATACATTGCTTCTACTTGCAACGTATCCTGAAGGGATATTGTCTCTAACGAGACACCTTCCTGCCCATCTATAATCCTTACTGAAGGCTTTCGAAAATGTTTGAGCACTACTAGTGCCTTGCCCTTTCCTTTCCTTTCCTGTCTGCGTGGGAAGTTCTGTCACTCATATTAGTCTGCAAATGGGGTTGGGGAAAAGGATTATGTCCTGTCTGCAAATGGGGTTAAGGAAAAGGATTATGTCTTAAAATATTATTTTGAGAACAAAAATTTTCATGCAAGGTTTCTTTCAAACATATTTTTAAAATCCTTTCACTAATGGCTTTCTGTGAAATTTCTTTAAAGTACTTTATAAGAAAATCATTTTTTAATTTCAAAGTAAAACAAACTTTTCTCTGTACACTTTTGTGCCCTTGCTGAGTAGTAATAATATTAGAGCAGGCATAATGGAATTTGTCAAAGTGAGTAGAATCCAAAATATTTTCAAAATCTGTTATGATTCTATCCGTGCTATCCATGTATCTGTATATAGCATTTTGTGAGTATATATGAAATATAGTTTCTCCATAAAGTCTTTTATTAATTACTAAAATAGTATGGGGAAAATCAGTAAGAGACTTATAATTTATGTCTGTCAAAAAGTTAAATCTGTCTTTACTCAAGAAATTATCACAATTAATATCTTCTTTAATGATTAATAAAGGGGAATCTGTCAAGACTTCTTTTATTAAAATATTTGTTACAAGAGTATTTGAGATTACTACAAAGGGTGCATGAATGGTATCTATTATAATTTTATTTGGTACATCTGTCAAACTATCTGTTTGTTCAGTCCAACATATTGACTTATAAGCATAGTTCTATCTTTTGCCTTGGATTCTTTTTCATAGAGTGGTTGGACTATTATTTGAATTATATGTTGGTATCTATGTAGAAGGGTAACAGGGAAATAAGAACAAATCTCTGTCTCTGGACAAATCTCTGTCTCTATGTCTTGTTTATCCTTTTTTATGTCTTTTCCTGTCAACTGGTGAGCAAGTGATATTTCTGTCTCTAAAAATGACAAACTTCTTTTTGTTCTATAGATTCCTTATTTATTAGTATCCTGTAAGATAGTGATCTTATAGGGAAAACTAATTTCTTTTGGAATAAAAGGTAGGCTGGAATTAAAGGTACGTTAGTTACATTAGTTTTAATTTCCTTTTTTATTTCCATAAAATAATTTAAAATAACTTTAGAAGAAAGATCACATATCTCATTAGGTAATTTATGATTAATTAATCTAGTAGCCACCTAAATTAATCTTTCCTGTATACAATTCATGTCAGTACCTGAGTCTATTAAAGTAATTTCTTTCAAAGAAAATTCTTTATTAATAACTAAAATGATTTCTGTATGCCAGTTTTGAAAGATTACTCCGTTAATTAAACAAAAGAAATTATGTCTATTGCAATTATCTTTTTTTATTAAAGGGGATTTTATCATGGGTCTAGGAAATTCTTTCAAGTTCATTATTTCTTCAAAATTATTTTTATTTATATGTACGGAATTTTCTTTAATATTTTTAATTTCTTGTTTTATTATTTTTGCTTCTGTCATTAAGTCTTGTATGGTTACAGGTTTTACTGATTCTACGTCATCTTTTTTCTTTTTTATCTTTTCTTGCTTGTCTTTTTCTTTTTTGGCTTTTTCTTGTTTTCTACATTCTATAACATGGTGTCCATATTTCTTACATCTAATACAGGCAACAGGTATGTCTATAGATTCTTTCAGGCTTAGTAAATAGTCCTTTTTGTCTTGATTACGTAGATTATCTATTAATTTCATTATGATATCCTTTTGTTTCCTTTTTCTTTTATTAACTTTAAGTGGGTTGGTTGATTTTAGTTCTTCCTTTTTCTTTACTTGATCTATCTCTTTTTGGCTGACATTAAATATTTTCATTAATTCATTTAGTGTGTCTTTTTTAAATTCTAACATACTAATTTGTTTAGCAATTTTATTCTGTCTAGCACATTATTTTTTAGTATGTCCATCTTTTTTGCATTTATGGCAAATAATATGTCTAGTATGTCTGTCAGTATTCTCATTATCTGATACCTCAGTAGTATTTAAAACTGCTATTTCTTTTTCTTTTTCTGTATCTAAAGGTGAATTTAAGATTTCCATCTTTCTTTTTAATTCTGCCAAACTGTTATCTATCATAGATTTCTCAATTAATTTTAGTCTTTCATCAATTACCTCTTTTAAACTATTATTTTTATTTTCCCTACTTTTGTTGACTATTTCTCTTTCCTTTTGTCTATCTCTTTCTATTTCTTCTTTTTGTTCTAGCTTTGTACGTATAACATCTTCTATTATGCTATTTTGTTTTTCTATGTCTCTTTCTATTTCTGGCTTCTTACATTTAATTTGTGTTGAACTAGCTTCTTCATTTTGCTTTTCCACCACTTCTTTTGGACTATTATTATTAGTTTTCCAACCATTATTGACTTTCTCTATCTTATCCTTTATATCTAGTTTCCTACGTAGAGATTCTTCAAGAGTACTATTTTCTTTTGGTTTTAGCATGTCCTTTCTTATAACTTTCCCTACATCTTCTTTTGTCTCTAGCTTTTTACTATCTTGTCTTTCAATTGCTTCTATCATCTCTTTTACCATTCCTTTTTTAAAAATTACTCTATCTTCCACACGTGTTGTTTTTTTCTGAGCAAGGCCATCTTTCATGTTATTAGTCTTTTGTCTTTTACTTTCTTCTATTATTAATTACTAAAATAGTCTGGGGAAAATTTGTAAGAGACTTATAATTTATGTCTGTCAAAAAGTTAAATCTGTCTTTACTCAAGACATTATCACAATTAATATCTTCTTTAATGATTAATAAAGGGGAATCTGTCAAGACTTCTTTTATTAAAATATTTGTTACATGAGTATTTGAGATTACTACAAAGGGTGCATGAATGGTATCTATTATAATTTTATTTATGTTAAGACATATGTGGTTCACTTGTTAAGAACATATGTCAATATATTTTATGTAGTTGGCTAATCTTTTGACAAAACGTACTTTACTTGTAATTTGGTAGATCTAGGATATTTTTAATACTTCAAGAAACATTGTTTCAAGTTCAAGTGTTAAAGCCATGCAAGTCTGTGCAAGAATCAAGTGAGAAAGTGCTGAATTTTAAAGCTCAATAGCTTCTCGATACCTCCTCGACACCTGGCTATCTGTCGAGATCTTCAGCTGATGCTTATCGCAATCTCGATAGCTTCTCGATAGCTTGTCGATCGATCGAGAAAGTTTCTGTCCCCTCGACACCTCCTCGACACCTCCTCGATAGCTGCTATCTGTCAAGATTCATTAAATCTCGACACCTGCTCGACACCTCCTCGATAGCTACTATCTGTCGAAGTTACGAAAATTCAGATTTCTATTTTTGGGCCAGGCTTATGTATTTGTGTAGGGTTTCTTTTCTCACAACCTTGACCTAATAAGGCTTATTTTAGAGGCCGTCACATAAGAGAATACAAGGAGAACATATCCAAAAGGTGACCGATGCCTTATTCTCTCTGAAAGAAGCTACTGCGTCTTTGCGCCTTAGGATTTTGTAACCAAGTGCTTCTTGATCTTCATTGTTAATGAAGTGAAGAACTTTGTAGCCAACATTCTTCTTCCTTAAGTTGGTGAGTGAGTCACGTACTAGGATTCGTGCAAAGGAGTGAGTCACGTATTGGGATCCGTGCAACATCAGAGGGTGGCGTTCATATATTGAAGAGTTCAGAGGTTCTAAAGCGGTAGAAGGTTTCTGCTGTGAGTTCATCTACGAGGATTGTAGAGTCTAGGGACAAAGGTTTTGTACTAGATCTGAAACTTCTCTTTACTATAGTGGATTGCTTTTCGGGAAGGTTTCCCCCCAGGTTTTTTACTGTGAAACTGGTTGGTTTCATTGGTTTTCCTGGGTCATCATATCTTGTCTTATTTATTATTTTCGCTGCATGATTTTTGACATAATATTGATGTTTGTTTGTTTTAACAAGTTTGATTCATAATCAATCTAATTAACAACTTGGGTTTAAAACTTGTTAATTCTATCAACCGGGGTCTAAATTTTCCAACAAGTGGTATCAGAGCAGGTTCACTCTGATTGAATTAATTTCCTGAGTGTGATCCATTGACCCCGATTGTCATGGATAGAGGACAATCTTTATTTATACCTCCTTTATTTGATGGAACTAATTATGCATACTGGAAAGTTCGTATAAAAGTGTTTTTGCAGGCTCTAGGTGAATAGGTATGGCAAGCTGTTGAAGTCAGCTGGATTAAGCCAAAGGAATTGCCGGTGGATTGGGATGATGCAACAATCATTGTGGCAAATTTCAACAGTAGGGCCTTAAATGCTTTGTTCTATGGAGTGACCAATGAGGAATTCAAGAAAATATCATCCATGGAAGTTGCCAAGGAAGCATGGATCATTCTTGAGACCACCTATAAAGGTACCAAGGCAGTAAAAACTGTGAAGTTTCAACAACTCACTAGTAGTTTTGAAAAAATAAGGATGGAGGAGGATGAGACCTTTGATGAGTTTTATGCTAAACTCAAGGATATTGTGAATTCTGCTTTCAATCTTGGAGAATCTATTGCAGAATCCAAAATTGTTAGGAAAATCCTTAGATCCTTACTTGAAAGATTCCATGCCAAGATCACTGCCATTGAAGAAGCAAAGGACATTGATCAAATTCCTTTGACTGAGCTTGTAGGGAACCTTCAAACCTATGAGATGGGATTAGGCTCAATGGGAAAAGGTGGAAAGAGTAAAAACTTGACTCTTAAGGGTATAGAGGAAGAGATTGAGGACTCTGAAGATGAAGATCAAAGTGAAGATGAGGATGAGAATCTATCCTTCATAACTAATGAGATTATCAAACTTCTTCAATTTAGGAAAAAGAATAAAGGCAAACCTCCTAGGAAATCTACATCCTCTAGGAAGAGCAAGAATGAGAAACCTCTCATCCAATGCCATGAGTGCAAAGGTTTTGGTCATATGAGGATAGAGTGTCCAAACTACCTCATGAAGGAAAAGATCAAGAAGTCAAAAGATAAATGGTTGGTTGCTACTTAGAGTGACACTAAGGATGATTCTTCTGATGAGTTTGTGGATGAATGTCATCAAGTTATGGCCTTTGCTGCCACAACCGATAAGATGATTGTGGAGAGTACTAGTGACAGTGAGGATTCTTCTGATGATGAAGTACCCAAGAAGATGACCATTCAAGAAGCCTATGATAAGCTATGCACTGAATTTATAAAATCTGAGAAAACTTCTCATCTTGGTAGAAAAGAGCTTAATGGGGTAAAAACTGAAAAAGCTGATCTATTAGTCAAACTGGATGAGACTACAAGGTTAGTTGAGACTCTTGTTGTGGAGAACGCCTCATTAGAAAAGAATGTCAAGAATCTTGAGGTTGAGCTTAGTCAAACTAGAACTCAAATAGAGAGGATGTCTAGTGCAAAGCTTGATGAGGTGTTGAGTGCTCAAAAGCCTAGTTCTGATAAAACTGGCTTAGGATATGTTGTTTCTTCCAGCCCCTCCTCTTCCACGGCTTCTGGATCAAGGACTGTCTTTGTGCCACAATCTGAGAAAGGTGATAAAGGTATGAAATCCAAAACTGATCTGTCTAATTCTAAATCCTTTGTTAAACCTAATGTTTGTCATCATTGTAGTGTTGCTGGACACATTCGTCCTAATTGCTTTAAGTTGTATCCTCATAAGCAATTGTCCAAACGGTCACAGGTCTCCTCTCAAGGACCTACACCTTTGTTTAGAGAGTTATTAAAAGTCTTGAACTTTTTAACTCAATTTCAGGAGAATTCTAATTCTTCTATGTCCTTTAGTAGACATACTAGGACACATGCCTTTTCATCTTCACGGCCAAAGATTTGTGCTGTGTGGGTAAGAAAGGAGCCTAAGACTTAATTATCTTTTCTGTTTGCCCTCTGCTTTAATTTTGTCTATCTAAAGTAGGACTCTCTTTGCTTAATTTCTTATCTGCTTTTGAAATCATGTTTTCATGCATTTGCACCTTTCTATCATGCCTTCATGCATATGCATGCATCTCTTTTTATGCTTTCATGTTGTTTGCTGTTTTTGTTTAGTTGTTTAGTTTTTATTTTGTTTTGTTTTCAAAATAAAATAATAAAAATAAAAATAAAAATCAGAAAAATACAAAAACAGTGTGTGTTTTGTGTACTTTCGTACTTATATACCTTGGATGGCCAATGAAACAAAGTTTCTAAACTTTGTATCGCTTGTAACTTAGATGAGCATCTCTATACACAACTAAGCAAGTGAGCTTTGTGGCTCTTGTTTGTGATGAGTAAGATTAAGTTATCTCTTAAACTTAACACTCGTATCACTCTTTTTGACGGGTAGGACTAGAAAATCCCAAGAAAAAGGCATAAATAACCATCTCACCACTGTTTGCCCGCCAATCATAATATGACATCTGTATGCTTCGGCATAGCAAAAGTGCAGTGTCAAAGACATTCGTATACTTCGGCATAGTAAAAGTGCGATGTCAAATGCTTAACATCTTGAGTATTTCTTTTCTCTCTTTTATATGCCCATATATGGTATGCTAAAATAAAAATAAAAGAAAATATACAAAGAAAATAAAAAGTAAAAAGATTAAAAATGCTTTAAATATGGTTGCAAGTGTGTATTCTAGGAGATGTGGGAGTTATAGGATTTACCTCGAAGGTGATAGTCCCCATCAAACGGTTATGATTGTGTGTGAGTTAAAGTTATTTTCTCATATTTCAGATCATCATAAATGTATACACATATGCAATCTTGCGATATTTTTTCACACATAACACGCAATATTCTTTGCTACTTTTGATACATGTGCAGGTGCGATGTGATTTGGCCATAACAAGGTTTTACATGTGCTATTGTATACTCACTAAACTATCTTGACTTATTTTTGAAATATAAAATTGGTTAGACTTGTTTAGTGTGAGTGTGTGTGTGTGTGTGAATCTATGTGCTTAACATTTTTGTTAAGAAATTTTTTTTTTACATGGTTTGCATTTTTTTCTTGTTATCCATAGCATCTTGTTTCATGACATTTATGCATTTATATGGATTTCTTTGTGCCCCCTTGATCATCTTTGATCATCTTTATGTTTCTCAGGTGAAGCTTTCTAGCTTCTTGTACCCTTTATCAATCATGACAAAAAGGGGGAGAATTTATGGAGATATGTGGTTTCTTTTTAAAGATTCTACATGTTAGGAGAAGAAATACATTCCTTTGTAAGGGGGAGATGTGTTTCATCTTGTTAGGAGGAGTGCTTACTTCCTTCTTCTTGTACCTTGGGTCTTGTGACCATCATTTACATACATTGTACTTATCTTCTTTATATGTGGATGTATGTTTCTTTCACCTGTCTCTACATGTGTTGTTTCTTCTCTATCTTTATACACATGTTTCTTATACTTGTATGCAATCTATTATTTCTGTTTCACACAAGATGCCTTGATGAGTTTTGTTTAAAGTGTTTCAGAAATACAGGTTGTCAAAGTCTACTTGCCATAAACTCTCTTCTTGCAAAAATTTTCAAGAGTTTGTGTTAGGATAGATTTTATTGTATTCAACAAGTGAATATAAGTTGAGTGATTTATGACTTCTCTCATATGTTCATTTGTTTGTTGTGGTTTTGTCACGGATTGCCAAAGGGGGAGATTGTTAGGACATATGTGGTTCACTTGTTAAGAACATATGTCAATATATTTTATGTAGTTAGCTAATCCTTTGAGAAAATGCACTTTACTTGTAATTGGGTAGATCTAGAATGTTTTTAATACTTCAAGAAACATTGTTTCAAGTTCAAGTGTTAAAGCCATGCAAGTCTATCCAAGAATCAAGTGAGAAAGTGCTGAATTTTAAAGCTCGATAGCTTCTCAATACCTCCTCGACACCTGGCTATCTGTCGAGATCTTCAGTTGATGCTTATCGCAATCTCAATAGCTTCTCGATAACTTGTCGATCGATCGAGAAAGTTTCTATCCCCTCGACACCTCCCCGATACCTCCTCGATACCTACTATCTGTCAAGATTCATTAAATCTCGATACCTGCTCGACACCTCCTCGATAGCTGCTATCTGTCGAGGTTACGAAAATTCAGATTTCTATTTTTGGGCCAGGCTTATGTATTTGTGTAGGGTTTCTTTTCTCACAACCCTAGACCTATATAAGGCTTATTTTAGAGGTCGTCACATAAGAGAATACAAGGAGAACATATGCAAAAGGTGACTAATGCCTTATTCTCTCTAAAAGAAGCTACTGCGTCTTTGCGCCTTAAGGTTTTGTAACAAAGTGCTTCTTGATCTTCATTGTTGATGATGTGAAAAACTTTATAGCCAACATTCTTCTTCCTTAAGTTGGTGAGTGAGTCACGTACTAGGATTCATGCAAAGGAGTGAGTCACGTATTGGGATCCATGCAACATCAAAGGGTGGCGTTCATATATTGAAGAGTTCAGAGGTTCTGAAGCGGTAGAAGGTTTCTGCTGTGAGTTCATCTACGGGGATTGTAGAGTCTAGGGACAAAGGTTTTATACTAGATCTAAAACTTCTCTTTACTATAGTGGATTGCTTTTCAGGAAAGTTTTCCCCCAGGTTTTTTACTATGAAACTGGTTGATTTCACTGGTTTTCCTGGGTCATCATATCTTGTCTTATTTATTATTTCCGCTGCATGATTTTTGACATGATATTGATGTTTGTTTGTTTAACAAGTTTGATTCATAATAAATCTAATTAACAACTTGGGTTTAAAACTTGTTAATTCTATCAACCGGGGTCTAAATTTCCCAATAATTTAGTACATTTGTCAAACTATCTGTTTGTTCAGTCCAATCATATTGACTTATAAGCACAATTCTATCTTTTACCTTGGATTCTTTTTCATAGAGTGGGTGGACTATTATTTGAATTATATGTTGGTATCTATGTAGAAGAGCAACAGGGAAATAAGCATAGTTCTATCTCTGGAAATTTTTTGGACCTGTCTTTTGTCTTCGGAGTCTGTCCTTTTATAGATGAAATAAACCATGGTAAGCTTCAAAAGTAACCTGAGTTAAGTAAAGTGAACTCAAGTTAATCTGTCGGTAGAATCTTATGAAATCTTGAACAATAAAAGTAAATCCTAAACAGTAGTCTGTTGGATATTCTCTGCCACTTTCTAGCTCTGAGTGTTGGTGAGAAGGAAATGTTAAGGGAAGAAAAGGATTATCAGCCCTTTGAAGACAAGAAAAAAGTGCACCCATGAGAGAGTAGCCATCACCAAGTGCATGGTGAAGCTTGAATATGATAGTACCAGCTGCATTGCTTGTTGGATATTTAACTATGTGAATTTCCCATAGTGGTTTGTTCTGTGAAAAATGCTCCATTGCAAAGTTTGATATATAATCTTCAAGATATTCATCATATGATGTGGGTAACAAGCCAGTAGGGAAAATAGGAAAATGAACGTGCTCTTCGAGCTTCACCTCAACCCTTTTCCATTGTTTCTCACCTTTTCTATCCTTAACCTGTTCACAAATTCTCACTACATAGTGCCAGTTTTAAAGGGATTAATGTAAGAACCTTATAAGGCAGCATCTGAATACCCAAATAACCTTCCATGCATTTATGTTTGTGTATTTCATAAAAGAGGAAAAAGAAGATAGAATCATATTATTATCCAAGAAAAACAATATTGAGAAAAGTAGATAACATCACCATGATGGAGGAGAAGCATGTATAGATGGGTAGGAACACATCATTGAGCAATGATATGGCACGCGCTTCGTTGGTTTCAATTGGTACCTCACTTTGCATGACACCAATAATAGATACTGACAGAATAGAGCTGTTGAAGTATTGTGCATTAGGACTCGCAGGCTCTACTCCTTCCTATAGCTCCATTTTAAATTGACAACAGTTTAGTCGCAGATTTGTGGCGTTAAAAGATTAGCTAGAATGTTATATTTATATTAGAAATTTAGAGCACTGACGATAAGTTCCTACAGAACAAAAAAGGCTAAAAGAACAAAAAGGCTAAAAGTCATGGTCTTATAGTACAAGGAAATATCTTGACATGAAACATGACAAAGACAAAACAAGGGATGTTACGTAGGAAGCTAGATAAAAGAGAAAGGAGGACAAGTCAACAAAGGGTGGAAAATTTGTTAAAAACATTGAAATTATATATATATATATATATATATATATATATATATGTATATTTAGGTACTACTACTACTAGGTAGAATAGTATCATCTATCATTGAGCTTGTGGGAATCTCATCATCTATTACTGATTCAATTTTATTAATACTTGTGTCCTTTGAGATAGAAATTTCTTTTAATAAGTATATATCGTTGGGAATTGGTGGTAGGAGAAACTTAAAGAATACTTCTGTTTCTAAAATATTAGAACTTATTCCATTGTCTGTTGTGAAAAATAGGTAAAGTAAAACCAAAAAAGGATTTCCTAGTATAACTTTAGAGGACAACTTATTTGTCAAGAAGAAAGGTGTTCTGAAATTGATACCATTATTATGTATGTACACCTTAGTTAGTTATTACTTATTTTAAGTCTATCACCATTAGCCTAAGTTAATCTGTCAGTTGTTGATTCATAATACTTAGAAGGTATTAATCCTTCTTGTATATAATTCATATCAGCACCTGAATCAACAAGGGCGTAACTGTCAATGAGAATTCTTTATCAACGACCAAGGTTATTTCAGTGTACCATTTTTGGAATATCATTCTATCAATTATGTTTAAAAATTCATCTTTATAATCATCTTTGTGAGAACTTTCACCATTATAATTTTGTCCATCAAGAAGGGAGGAATCTATCAAGGGTTTATTACAAAATTTAATTCTATCTTTTATGTTAATTACTTGTGCAGCTATCTGGTCAACCATGCCTTTTAAGATTATATTTTCTGATTTTAATTCCTTCAGATCATTTTTTAAGTTGTTAATTTCTATTTGTAAATCTGTCACAGTTGTAGGTTTATTGGGTTTAAATCTGTCAGTAATCTCTGAAATATTATAAGTTGACTTATAATCCTTTAAATCTATTTCAAATGTGTCAACTTGGGTTAGGGATTCTTTCAATTTAGATAAATAATCCTTCCTGGACTGTGAATCTAAAAGTTTTCTAATTTGCTAATTTGTTTAGCAATTTTATTCTGTCTAGCACATTGTTTTTTAGTATGTCCATATTCTTTACATTTATGATAAATAATATGTTTAACATGTCTTCAGTTTTCTCATTAGCTGATGACTCAGTAGTATTTAGAACTGCTATTTCTTTTTCCTGTTTGTATCTAAAGGTGAATTTAAGATTTCCATCTTTCTTTTTAATTCTCCAAACTGTTATCTATCATAGATTTCTCAATTAATTTTAGTCTTTCATCAATTATCTCTTTTAAACTATTATTTTTATTTTCCCTACTTTTGTTGACTATTTCTCTTCCTTTTGTCTATCTCTTTCTATTTCTTCTTTTTGTTCTAGCTTTGTACGTATAACATCTTCTATTATGCTATTTTGTCTTTCTATGTCTCTTTCTATTTCTAGCTTCTTACATATAATTTGTGCTAAACTAGCTTCTTCTTTTTGCTTTTCCACCACTTCTTTTGGACTGTTATTATTAGTTTTCCAACCATTATTGACTTTTTTTATCTTATCTTTTATATCTAGTTTCCTACGTAGAGATTCTTCAAGAGTACTTTTTCTTTTGGTTTTAACATGTCCTTTCTTATAACTTTCCCTACCTCTTCTTTTGTCTCTANAAAGGATTTCCTAGTATAACTTTAGAGGACAACTTATTGTCAAGAAGAAAGGTGTTCTGAAATTGATACCATTATTATGTATGTACACCTTAGTTAGTTATTACTTATTTTAAGTCTATCACCATTAGCCTAAGTTAATCTGTCAGTTGTTGATTCATAATACTTAGAAGGTATTAATCCTTCTTGTATAAATTCATATCAGCACCTGAATCAACAAGCGAATAACTATCAATGAGAATTCTTTATCAACGACCAAGGTTATTTCAGTGTACCATTTTTGGAATATCATTCTTCAATATGTTTAAAAATTCATCTTTATAATCATCTTTGTGAGAACTTTCACCATTATAATTTTGTCCATCAAGAAGGGAGGAATCTATCAAGGGTTTATTACAAAATTTAATTCTATCTTTTATGTTAATTACTTGTGCAGCTATCTGGTCAACCATGCCTTTTAAGATTATATTTTCTGATTTTAATTCCTTCAGTCATTTTTTAAGTTGTTAATTTCTATTTGTAAATCTGTCACAGTTGTAGGTTTATTGGGTTTAAATCTGTCAGTAATCTCTGAAATATTATAAATTGACTTATAATCCTTTAAATCTTTTCAAATGTGTCAACTTGGGTTAGGGATTCTTTCAATTTAGATAAATAATCCTTCCTGGACTGTGAATCTAAAGTTTTCTAATTTCTAATTTGTTTAGCAATTTTATTCTGTCTAGCACATTGTTTTTTAGTATGTCCATATTCTTTACATTTATGAAAATAATATGTTTAACATGTCTATCAGTTTTCTCATTAGCTGATGACTCAGTAGTATTTAGAACTGCTATTTCTTTTTCCCTGTTTGTATCTAAAGGTGAATTTAAGATTTCCATCTTTCTTTTTAATTCTGCCAAACTGTTATCTATCATAGATTTCTCAATTAATTTTAGTCTTTCATCAATTACTCTTTTAAACTATTATTTTTATTTTCCCTACTTTTGTTGACTATTTCTCTTTACTTTTGTCTATCTCTTTCTATTTCTTCTTTTTGTTCTAGCTTTGTACGTATAACATCTTCTATTATGCTATTTTGTCTTTCTATGTCTCTTTCTATTTCTAGCTTCTTACATATAATTTGTGCTAACTAGCTTCTTCTTTTTGCTTTTCCACCACTTCTTTTGGACTGTTATTATTAGTTTTCCAACCATTATTGACTTTTTTTATCTTATCTTTTATATCTAGTTTCCTACGTAGAGATTCTTCAAGAGTACTGTTTTCTTTTGGTTTTAACATGTCCTTTCTTATAACTTTCCCTACCTCTTCTTTTGTCTCTAGCTTTTTACTATCTTGTCCTTCTATTGTTTTTATCATTTCTTTATCTTTTATACGTGTTATTCTTTCATGAGTAGGGTCATCTTTCATGTTATTAGTCTTTTGTCTTTTACTTTCGTCATGCATAATTCCTATCTGACTAGTTTCTTTCTTTAGTTCATCCTTATCTTTATTATATCAATTATCTATCATAGCTTTTGTTAAAGGTGATCTATAATGGGGTTCAAATTCTTTTAAAATTAACTAATGGACCTATTCCATCTATGTCTCTTTTAATTACATAATGGACTTATTCCATCTATGTCTCTTTCTATTTCTAGCTTGATATACTTTCTCATGATTTTCTATCTTCGTCCATGACAATGTTTTTTCTATTATACTTATCTTTTTGTTATGATAGTCCAAAAAGTCAAAGAAACTAAAATGTGTCTATAAGTCTGTCACCATTTCATAATATTTGGCTTTTAAATTATTTCTTTCTTGTTCATTATATTCTTTAAAAAATTGGTTTTTTCTGTCATTATTTTCAGGTTTTAAGTAGTCATATTTTGGTAATTCTTTATCTAAAACAAATTCCTTGGCTAAAACATTAATTTGTCTGTCATCTGTAAATCCTAATATATCTGTGTGGGTAGGAGAATCAGGTTGAGGTTGGGGCTCATAAAGGGCTTGATGGACGTTGGGGGTTGGTTGTGTGGTTTCTGTTGGATAATAGGCAGGTCCAGTCTTTACTGGGGAGATAAAATCTACTTTAGCATATTTGAACATGGATAGGAAAAAAAAAGACAAGGTAAAAGATATTGATAATTTGTTTTATATTTTATCTTAATTGCTTAAATGATAAGAAAAATGGGTTAAAATTGTCGATTTATAAAAAATACAATTTCCTTTAAACTTTGAAATCTGGATACCCACCTGTTTTAAAAAGAATCAACATTCCTACTGAAAGAGGGTTAAAGGGAGAATCTAGATTTCCCTTGGCATCTGATTCCCTAACATGATTTGCAACCAAATATGAGAATGTTTAAACATTACTGAGAATCCTAAAACATTACCCATACCAAATGCTACAATAAAATATTTTGCACCTATTACTATTCATTCCAAGTTCATTGTTCATTTCTTTTGTATTTCGCTGCCACATTAAATATATATATATATATATATATATTTAACTTGCTCACGGTTCATATAACATCCCAAATAGGTCATAGTGAGCCAAATTAAGTTCACCCAACACTGAAATATACTCTAGGCTCTCTTCAATGACCCAAGATTCATAACAAGCTTGGGCCAGTGAACTGTCCTAAAAAAAAGGGCCCCACAAGTATCATAAGTATGATGTCCATTGTTACTTCTTTACCAATAGTAGAAGCACAAAAGAAGGATGTTATCGACAATCTGTTGCACTTGCACCTCACTTCCCAAATATTACACATGTTAAGTTGTAATTTTTGTTCTTGTTTGTTGGTTTTATTTCGTACCTATTCCTTTGTAATTTCATGCATAGTTTTATTGTATTTGTGGGCTTTATTGTAATTGGGTTGGGTTTGAAAGTCCATTGAAGAGTAACCGGAAATGCATTTTCACTAGACAATTCGCATAACAAGTGACCTGCAAAATGAACATGTAGATTGCACGTGAGAGTTCAAAAATCATTTAGAATTGCAGTTCGTGAGACAAACTCACTAGACAACCTATATCACGAGATTCCTGCAAGTTGCTCGTTACTAGAGTGAATTTTATTATTCTAGATCGATTGTTGTACCTTTCCCATACCCACTCTACATACATCATATTCTCACGAGCCCTAAGCACCCAATTGAGAGTAAAGAGAATTGAGTCTATCCTTGTGAGAGCCAAACACTACTGATTCTCTGCTCCCTTCCCTCTCATCATTGTCAAAACTCATCATTGCAAGTTTTTATAATTTAAAATTGTACATAAACTATAAACTTGTAGATTATATAGTAAATAATATCCGATTAACACAAAATTTGACATGTATATTAAGAGCGTAAAGAACATGCAATTCAACGATTAAATTTTCAAAATATATAGTAATATTTATTTTATTAAGTGAGTTTGTAGCCTTAAGTTATAACCTTACTTAATATCTTTTTATTATAGGTGAATTCTGACAAATCTACCATCGGATTACATCTTCTTCTTATATCCTCTATACTTGCAAAATTTTAAGAAAATTAAAAATCACTAGCTATTTCATCAATAAATTTTTTTAAATGGCAAGTTTTTGTAATTTAAAATTATATAGTAAATTATATAAACTTATAGATTATATAGTAAATAATATCTGATTGACACAATATTTGATATGTGTATTAAGAGTATAAAGAATATGCAATTCAACGGTTAGATTTTCAAAATATGTAGTAATATTTATTTTATCAAGTGAGTTTGTAATCTTAGGCTACAATCTTACTTAATATCTTTTTATTAAAGGTGAATTTTGACAAATTTACCATTGGATTACATCTTCTTCTTATATCCTCTATGCTTGCAAAATTTCAAGAAAATTAAAGATCACTAACTATATCATCAATAAATTTTTTTTAAATTGCAAGTTTTTGTAATTTAAAATTATACATAAAATATAAATTTATAGATTATATATTAAATAATATCCGATTGACACAAAATTTGACATGTGTATTAAGAGTGTAAAATATATGCAATTCAACAGTTAGGTTTTCAAAATATGTAGTAATATTTATTTTATTGAGTGAGTTTATAGCCTTAAGTTACAACCAATTTTATAGTTAAATTTTGTCCTTATGTTTATTTATGCAATTGGTAATAGCATTCTTAGTTAATTACGTAAACTCCACATTAATTGTTAATTAGACTTAACTTAGTTTTTTTGAGAAAGCTTAACTAACTTAGTTGTAATTAAAATTTGGCATCTAAAAATATTGCCTAGTTAATTAGCTCATATTATCTCAACGCATAGTAGCAGCAGTAAATGCTTGCCTTCCATATCTTTAAAATCATCTCCCCTGTAGTCCGTAATACTTTCCAAGTTCCAACCAAGCCCTGATGCCAATTTCCTATTGTCCTCACACTTTCCTGGTGCCTGCTCCATCTAAAATTTTCTGGCTTAACTGCTGTTAAATCTAGTTTTTAGGAATACAATTAGCTTGGAGGGGAAGTGAGAGCCATTCCTTTTCCTTCTTAAGTTTACAATTCAACAAACATATCTAATCTTTATATGTATACAGATCAATCGAAATCTTCAAGATATTCTCAGACGTGTCTTTCTTCCAACCTTAAACTTGGGGCCTTTTTAAAAGCAAACCAGGAACAGTAGTTTGCAAGGCCTGCCATAACTATTTGATTTCCAAGATTAGAGAATTTTGAAAATGAGATGGCAGCTATGTTGGAACATGACAAAATGACCTTGAAGGATTTATTGTTATTTACAATCACTGTGACAGTTTACACAAGACAAGGCCAAGAGTCTCTATCTCAACAAAAAAAAAAAAAAAAAAGACCAAGTGAACTCAAAAGGCTTATTGCAGGAACAGCAATATTGAAACCACAAGACTAAAAAGTCATACAAGCAGCAAATGGCTGCACAAGCACAACAAAGTACAGCTCTCTTAAGGAAGCCACCAAATACCATGCAACACATTGTTCATGATTCAAACTTCTCAATAAAGAACCATGTTGTTTAGAGCTGACAAAGTTTTACAACAAGAATAGCCATACTTGACTAGAAACTCATAAATTATCCAACCAAATCTTTAAGATTCTGACAGAAACCATCAATATAAGATGACTCTAAATCTTCACTGCTCAAGAGCTCTCTGAGTTTGGCATGATTGGCTCTGACCTCCCTCCCAACCTCACTGTCAACCTCCATCACCTTATTCACTGCCTTACAGACACTTTCCATTGTGAACAAACCATCTTCACCTTTCTCAACTACCACCCCAACCTTCAAATTGTTACTCATCATCCTTGCATTCAAAATCTGGTCACCTACGTGCGGTAAGAGTACCAGTTGACACTGATTCATTAAGGCTTCAAAATAAGAACCTGACCCGCAGTGTATGATGAAAAACCCAACTGATGGTTGCTTTAAAATTAGCAGTTGTTGAACCCATCCGCCATGTACTATCCCTCTTCCTTGAACCCTCTCTTCAAACCCTTCTGGCAAGGCTTCTTCAATAGACTCAGCCCCAAAAGGCGGCTTAAGTGCTGCCAGAAATGGCCAACCTGAAAGCTCAAGACCCAACACTAATTCCTGGAATTGATCTTTGTTTAATGTGCACTCACTTCCGAATGCACAGTATATAACTGATCTGATCTTGAATCTTCCTAGCCACTTACCCCATTTTTCTTCTAAAGCAGAAGTTGGTGGCTTTGGTATGACTGGTCCTGAAAGAAATACAGACTTCCCAAAATGGCTTTCAAGATTGTCAATATAAGGTCCCTCAATTTCTCTACACGTCCTGAGTCCTAGTGCATCACATTGACTTAAGCTAGTGAACAGGCGATTATGGAATACAACACCACTACCAAATTTCATGGTCTTTATTGCATCAAAGGCTCGTGCTTCATGGACATGGAGCTTGATGGACGATGATACTGAGAAACTAGATGGGGGCCGCATAAGGTCAACCTCAGGTGAGTTGTTGCCAGTATGTTGCTCTGCTCCAGCAGGGGGCATAGTGTAATAATCTACTGTAAGTGGACTGACTGTGGCATTGAGAATTGATCTGATACCTAGACTACGGGCCAATTTTGGTCACCAATGCGTAAAATCAAAGAAGACAATGTCTGGCTTAAGGTCATGGAGAAGAAGTTCAATATCACTTTCAGTGCGATCCATAGCAGTCATAATGAGAGGGTGCAAATGGTCAGGCACATCTGAAGTGGTCTCAGCACCAGGAGGGAGGCCATCCACATGGGAAACAGTGATGGGGACAAAGGTGATGAGATCTGGGTAGAGGTTGAAAGTCCCTAACTTTGATTGTGTTTTGGTGGGAATCAAGAAGGAGATTCTATAGCCTTTCTGGGCTAGTTTGTTTGATAGGTGGAGATAAGGGGTAAGGTGGCCAAGAGCGAAAAAGGGGTACATTACCAGGTGCAATGATGTTGCATCCATATCTTTCTATGAGTCAATTGATGTATGCTGGACCTGAAGCTAAAGCAACCGGCAACAAAAAGACTGTAGAGAATATAATCAGCACATGCTAGGAGATGACTGCCTTTTTTACTCGACCAGTTCATGTAGGAGCCTAAAAATTTTGGGGGGTAAAGACATGCATTTCGTATCAATTTATTTGACTTTTTGCTTATTATTTGTTGAATGTGAGCAAAGTATATTTGTACTTGAAAAAAGTGAGACTTAAAAAATTGAACATGAGCAAAATTAACAACAAAAACAACAATGCTTTTATTTCAAAATTTTGGAATTGATTATGGATCCTCAATAGATTAGTTAAGGTCGGCTCACATATATTATTTTCCTCCGGTCTATTATTTTATCTAAAGTCATGTTTTTGATTACTTCCTTTATTAACAATTTAACATGTACTTCTTATTACTTCTACCAATGTGATTTTTGGTCTACCTCTACATTTTTTTGGTACTCTCAACAGCATTAGCAAAATAAGCTAAAAACTAAATAAAAAGGCATGTGGCAAACAGTTGGCAGGGAACTTTGTACTCTGCCAGAGATTGTGTCTTCCTGAAGAAATGAAAAATCGAAGAGGATTTTGGTTTTGAGAAGTGAAAGAAAAGATATTACCTCTTTGGCTACGGTGAAGTTGGTTTTGACATTGTTGGGCTGGCTAGATATTCCAGCAGCAGATAAGATCCACAGATACTTTCAAGATCGCAACCAACCAGCCCTTATAAGTAGAGAAAGATGCCCCAATTGTATGCAGCAAACAGAGAAGGAAGTGCCGCTTTTTCCTTTGATTTACTATTCCAACAAGAGCAATTAACTTACGTCTCTAAACCACCTTATAATCATACAACTAAACTTAGTTAACTAAACCAGACACGAGTTGAACTAGAGTCTAGAGTTATAACTTCGTTTATATACTTAAAAAGTAACAGTTTGTGAACGGTGTCACACCATATTAACTGATACAAGTTTTGGTAGTTTGGAAAAGTAAAAAGAGATACGTGTTTTGGTCGCTTCTTCCACCATTTTTTTTTTCTTTTTTTGTTAAATAAAACTCATGAAAATTGGATAACAATCTTACGAATGGATCAAACCATCGAGTTCATTAAACTTACATTGTGACTCTTATATAATCTTTTCTTATGATCTAAATGTAGCAAGTCGGTTGAAAACTTAAAATATTAAGGGATAAAATACCAAGAAAGGACACTCATCAGTCATTGGGTCATCAGTATCACCAATGGAAACTAAAATTTCAACATGATGCACCCATTTACGAAGAAAAAGCACTCAATCCATCTTTTCTTCCATAATTTGAAAATTTTTCTACAGGTTGAATTTGAGCCATGAATTTCCATTTCAATACAGCTGTTTTTGGAAGAATCAGCATGAGATTCCACTCCTCTAATGCATGCTTTTAAAATTCCTCTAGAAGATTACACATTTTATTTCTCCTTTTCCATGTCTAAACATCTATAGTCTACATAAGAAGAAAAACAAGAATAAGGCAAGTGAAAATTCTACACAAAATTACAAACCGTCAAACACCCACAGACATGTAACATATAGAGGGTTGTGAAACAAGCTACATTAGTTACCTTGGACAGAAGAATAGCACCTTGTCTTTTATATATAAACATTTTCTTTTGCATTATATATGTAGTGTTGGTTGTTGAGTCTTCTTATGACAATACGCTATAGTTCAAATCAAAGGCTGGTGAAACAAAAGAAGAGTGAACAAGAGATGGACTGTTCTAAGTGTGACTGTGAAATACTATTGGAGGGGGGAAATTGGATGGGCTGTAATGAAACAAAACAACTGACATTAGACAAACTCATTTAGCCTTTGTATAGAATGACCAAACAATTTATTAATAAATAGTTATACAGAAGCTCGTCCATTATTACATTATTTATTTTTTAAGAAATAAATGTTTTTAGGCTGTCTTATTGACATAGCAGATAGCCAAAAGCAGTACTGGTTTTGTCTCAACTAAAAATGAGAGAGAATTGTGGCTCCTAGGCCTAGCTACTGCTAAACTGAAGCCCAAGCATTTGCATCGATCCAGTTAAAAGCTATAGGGCTCAGAAAAGCATCGGGGATGCCAAAGGAAGTGACCAAGGCAAGTGCATGTGGCCGTAGTTCACTGCAAAGTTTTGTCACTTCTTTCCTCACTGCAGCAGCATTGTCCATCGACAAGTACCCATATCGGAGGAAAGCAGCATCTTCTTCCAAGCAAATCAAGGCATACATGGATCTCAAGAGAGCTAATACATCCTGAAGGAAAGATAAACAAATATTCAGCAACTGAATTTTTTTTTTTTTTTTTTTTTACATTCTTCCTCTTTAACAATAAAAGCTATCAAATCTGCAGAAATCATAGTTGCAAGCATACAATGGGATCATAATTAAATTATCAATACCCAAATTTTCAAATATATACAGATTAGTATCTTATAAACAACTTGGATCTTAGCATTATAAAAGCTTTGACTCGCAGTTATACTGAAACCTCCCAAATATGCTAGTTATTATCTCTTAAACCAGAGCCCTTCTCATTCCATATTTTAGGAAAAACCTAGTAATGGCTGCACATCATACATCTCTAGTGATATGATGAAAATATACTCACCCCACCCCAGTGAACACAACAGAACAAGAAGGAACCAGTTTCAGATCTTTTAGAAATTCAATAACGAAACTTGATTATCAAATAGATATGATTATAGGCAATATATAAAAGCAATTACTAAGAATTACCTTCAATGAACCTGCAGGTACAGTTGCCTCAGTCTGTATAAAGGTTTGCAGTAGCTCTCGTTCTGAATAAGCTCTGCCCAAGTCTTCTGCAAGCTGATAACTCTGGTGCAGAGAAGGGTAAACAACAATAAGAGAGAGGGAGAGAGAGGGAGAGAGATGCATTGTAAGTAACAGAAACGAGTTCTCACCAAAATGAAGGCATACTCTTTGCTTTCTCCCTGTGCTTGAAATTGAGATACTTCAGCAGCAAAACGATTCAGTAGATCCCGCTCTCTTAAGAAAAATGCATCAGTCTGATATACACAAGTGGTGAGACATATCTACAAATTTAAACATCAATAACATATAGAGCAGAAAAATAGCTAAAATTATATTACTTGGAATTTGCTGCACCGAAGGGTAGAGCTTGTAAGCTGAGATGGGATGACAGGGCAAGGATTATTCATGTGTTCTAACCCAAATCCTTTAAATGGTTTGTTACTCTTCTTAGCTGCTATATATACTGCAAGCAGTGCCTTGCTGACCTGAATAAACATATTTAATCCAAAAGTTCCACTGCTTCAGACATAATTCCACAAAAGGTAAAACTGAGTAGAATAATACTTAAATTAGTACAACGATTAAGAATCAAACAGCAAAATTTCCTTTCAATGTTTCTCACTAAGTATTAACATATAAATTCAGTCAGAAAATTAAGATTCAACCAATAGTTTGAGTTATGTTCAGCTCTAGAGAAGCATTATTAAATTATATTACTTGGAATTTGCTGCACCGAAGGGTAGAGCTTGTAAGCTGAGATGGGATGACAGGGCAAGGATTATTCATGTGTTCTAACCCAAATCCTTTAAATGGTTTGTTACTCTTCTTAGCTGCTATATATACTGCAAGCAGTGCCTTGCTGACCTGAATAAACATATTTAATCCAAAAGTTCCACTGCTTCAGACATAATTCCACAAAAGGTAAAACTGAGTAGAATAATACTTAAATTAGTACAACGATTAAGAATCAAACAGCAAAATTTCCTTTCAATGTTTCTCACTAAGTATTAACATATAAATTCAGTCAGAAAATTAAGATTCAACCAATAGTTTGAGTTATGTTCAGCTCTAGAGAAGCATTATTTACTGAATAATGATAACTGAGGATATGTTAGCGATATTCAATTTAAAACAATTTCAAGCATCGTTGTGAAAGCGCAAAGCCACCTACTTGCAGTTGATACTACTTCAATCATATCTATGTAAGGTCACCATTCTACCATCCATATAAACAGACTTTACAGAAGCAATGGCTCACACGCCAGAACCTCATGCCCCTCTTTTCTTTTTTGTTTTATTTTGAGGTCACCCTCTTAGACAATATGTCATAAACCAACATGTCCATTCCTTGGAAGAGTATTTGGGGTGTGAAGGCTCCAGGTCGTGTGTCGTTTTTTGTTGGGACAGCTGCATCGGTGAGGGTTCTCACAACGGACCATTTGAGGAAAAGGGGCTGCACTATTATGGATTGGTGTTGCCTGTGTAAATGTAATGGGGAGAGTGTGGATCATTTGCTTCTACACTGTGGTGAGGTTTTTTGGTTATGGAGGAAGAGAAATAATCGCATATTTGAAGATTCGGTACTTTCTGGGGATAAGCTCTTAGAGTTGTTTGTGACCACTTTGTTTGATTGGTCTCATGTGTGGGGTTTTACTTCTTTGAAATCCATTCCGCTGTTTTTAGATTCACTTTTTTCTTGTGCATAAGTTGTTTTGTTTTCCTTTGTTGCTTGTAAATATTTCCTTCATTTACATCATCTCTTTGATGGAGTAGCTTCTTTTTAATACAAATTTTTCTAACCTATCAAAAAAAAAAAATCTTCTTTAAAGAAAAAAAAAAATGTAGACTTGATCTACCTGCTGCATCAGAACATTGTTGTCCCCCTCAAAAGTGGACTGCACATCATATTCACCTTTCAGATGACCAACAAGGTTTTCAGTCTTCATACCTTGTCCTCCACAAGCTTCACGACATTCCTGATACATTATCAATTGAACTTTATTGAGGCCAGTTTCTATAGATATAGCCAAATCAAAATATAGTTAAAGTTCTGACCTGAAGGTTTCTCATATTATGCCACGTGAAAGTAGCCTTGAATGCACTTGAAAGAACATGTATGATTTTGTTTGACTCAGGTGTTCTCTTCACATATATCTGTTTCAAATAATTTCCAGCAAAACTCATAGCATATCTGCAGCAGGAGAAAAAAAAAATGAACAATGGGTCAGAGCAGCATCACTTGTACATAAGGATGGTTAATGTAATTACATAGTAAATATTAATAATAGCATCAGGCTATTTATAGTCATGATCTAAAAGTAGAATATCTGCCATTCACCATGTATTAAAATAAGAGCTGCACACTACAATATCAAGGCTAACTTAATTTTTCTTTTTTCGATGGTTGTGAGGCCAACTTCTTTTTTTTTCTTTTTTCTTTTTTCTTTTTTCTTTTTTGATGACGTAGGAGAACTCAACTCAAATTAGTTGCACATTGAAGAGCATACTATACAACAATCCTCACTGTTAATCAAACTCCCATGGGCAATTAACCCCACCACCAAAACCAATTACCTGGTAATCAAGGGGCTTTTCACCCCTAATGGGTTAAGCAATTTATCCTCAAGCCCAGAAGTTTATCCTCAAAGAAATAACCTCTGGCTTGTGTACGAAAAGCATTAAATCCATTTCCAAGTTGGCTTTTCACTCACATATGAAAAACTGCCAATAGCATTAGGATGTTCGTTTATAATACCAAAAGTGCAATGTTTATGAATCAATATGCTGAATATGAAGGAATCTTTACTTCAAGATTAAACGGCAACATACTTAAACTTGCACAAAAGACTGTATTTGCAAGATCAATTACCCCGATATATTGTCACAAACAGCATATATACACTAAGTATACTAGGCTTCTCAAACCAGTAAAGCTAGAAACAGCATCAAATTACACTGCATGAATTGTAATTGGAAGAGCAAGAGAAATTTTTATTGTAAATCAATTTCAAAAAGATTTGATTGTCACAAAGCCATTATTCAAGTACGTACGTCTTTGCAAGCAGAGGCAACAGTCGCCGTTGATGGCTCGGGTAATCAAGCAAAAGGACCTCAGGCCCATTTGGTGAGACAGAAAAGGCCCGCCTTGTAAGTGAGTACCTTATGGCAATCGCTAAGCCAATCTGATAAAGTAGAATGGTATAACATGAATCATAATTGATTTTAGTAGGAGTTGCATGAACCCAAAATTAACTTCTTTTTTTGGGTTGGATGGGAGGGGGAAGGGTTGTCAAAATTACACACAAATGTTAGATTGACTTAAACAACAACAACAACAACAACAATAACAACAAAAAACACAAAACACAAAACACAAAACACAAAAACAAAAACAAAAACAAAAGGTACCTGCAGTCCTGTGCTTAAAATATACATGTTACCTTTGATGCATAAATTGCACTGGCTGAAATAGTTATACGGCCAGATGTCAAAGGGGCCAAGAATGCTGCAAATCTCTAGAAAAAGTAATTACAAATAAGAGATTGTTCGTGTAATTATTAGTTCAAGCTCTAGACAATATCTTCTTCTACATGATAGAAAGAAGATCGCCAGCCAAACAAAAGACATAGGCAGAGAAAAAGGAAGAAAGACAGAAATATAATGAAACAGGTGGAAAAGAAATGAGAAGACATTATCTATCTGGAAAGAGAACCACCTGATCCGGGTCTTTTATTGCACTTAGATATTGCCCGTCCGGTGAAACATCAGCTACTGAATTCAATAAGTTCTCTCTGGGGATTCGCACATTGTCAAACCTGAAACATCTCCAAAGCATATATATATATATATATATTGGATTAAAGAATTTTATAATGAAAGTTATTTGCAGATTATGTAATGTCTAACAACGGAAAGAGTAACTATTACCAGATTTGACCATTGTCAACACCATTTAACCCAATTTTATGACCACAATCAGCTATTCGTATGTTTGGACAGACGTTGCCATCTGCATCCCTGATTTGGGCAATTAATGCATGGACTCCTTGATTTTCCCCATTTATGTTGAGCTGGGAAAAGACTATAGTGTGTGTCGCATGCTAAACATCAAGAAAAGAATAGCATGTCAGTTTAGATGAATCAGAAGCAGGATTTTTAAGCTGTAAAGTAAACCTTGATAAGGATCAAGAAAGAGAAATGGAAAAAGTTTAAAAAAAATATATACTTACATTAGCTGCTCCTCCAATCCAATACTTCTGGGCAGATTCACAGGGAGTGTTAATGACAAATTCTCCAGTGTTAGAATCATAAGTGGTGACTGTTTCAAGCCCTCGAACCTAAAATAATTAGCATAGGAATCAATTAGTAAAAACAACCGAGAGAGAGAATAAAATGTTGTGCACAGGTCTAAAACCTCAAACCGATTAAAAAACTCACATACATTACTCCCATGGCCTAACTCAGTCATTGCAAAGCAACCCTTGACTGCATAATTTTCAGTGTCCCTCAGCCACTTGTCATGATGTCGTTTTGTGCCAAAAAACTGGATGGCACCACCCCTGAAATTTATTAAGAGACAACCGGAATGGCTAATCAATTTATGTCCTATCATAACATCACTGAAAATTTATACTTGTAAATATGTCCAAGAATTTTTTTGTTTTTTCCCTAATATGGTGTTCAAAGCTCCTTGAGCACCTTACTATTCCCTCAGGTATGTGTAGTACCCCATCACACACACACCAAGTAATAAATACTTTGTTTAATCTATTTCAGCAACCATATGAACTATGAAGGTTAAGGCAACAATCATTCCAACCCCACTAAAAATTCTATACTTCTAAATTTCTAATAGCCAGCATTTAGATGAAAACAATTGAATTTTTTCCCCCTGTTGCACCATATGATAGAATAACACCTAGCATCACAAATACTGCATTTTTAAACTCTAACCCAAATGCTCCCAATTCAATTCAAGTCGGAATTCCAATTCCGTCAAAGTCAAAATTCCATATTCACAACAAAATCAAGATCTGTCATATTCGAATCGATTTCAAAATGCATTGACGAATGAAGCCAAAAAAAAAAAAATGGAAATCACAGCCAGATACACCAAAACCAAATTCCAGAATTTAATCTCATTCTCAAAAGCACACACAATAACATAAAATTCAAACCTCAAAACGCTCATTCTATCATGTCCCAAAACATGTCAGCAACCCAAAAACACAGAAGACTAACTCCAAAAACAACAACACCATCGTGATAAATATAAAGAAAGAGAACAACATACATACCACAAAAAGAAATGAACTCCAAGCTTAATGGCGAGGGAGTGATCGAAAATTCCAACAACCTCCAAAAGCGCGAACTTCCTCAACTCAGCATCTGGATTTCTTTCCGTAAGCCAACCTTGAAAGACAATTAATCTATTTCAGCAACCATATGAACTATGAAGGTTAAGGCAACAATCATTCCAACCCCACTAAAAATTCTATACTTCTAAATTTCTAATAGCCAGCATTTAGATGAAAACAATTGAATTTTTTCCCCCTGTTGCACCATATGATAGAATAACACCTAGCATCACAAATACTGCATTTTTAAACTCTAACCCAAATGCTCCCAATTCAATTCAAGTCGGAATTCCAATTCCGTCAAAGTCAAAATTCCATATTCACAACAAAATCAAGATCTGTCATATTCGAATCGATTTCAAAATGCATTGACGAATGAAGCCAAAAAAAAAAAAATGGAAATCACAGCCAGATACACCAAAACCAAATTCCAGAATTTAATCTCATTCTCAAAAGCACACACAATAACATAAAATTCAAACCTCAAAACGCTCATTCTATCATGTCCCAAAACATGTCAGCAACCCAAAAACACAGAAGACTAACTCCAAAAACAACAACACCATCGTGATAAATATAAAGAAAGAGAACAACATACATACCACAAAAAGAAATGAACTCCAAGCTTAATGGCGAGGGAGTGATCGAAAATTCCAACAACCTCCAAAAGCGCGAACTTCCTCAACTCAGCATCTGGATTTCTTTCCGTAAGCCAACCTTGAAAGACACCCTTTTCCAACAAATACAAAATCCGCTTCATGGTCATCTCTCGCTGCTGCTCCATGGACTGGTTATAGTCAGGAGAGAAAAACACTTTGTGCCCACGTTGTTTGGGATTGAAAAGCCGACTCCGGGTGATAAGGCCAAAGAGCCAATCACGATCAGGGATATTGTGAGAGTCGAGGTATACGCGCATGTCGGTGGGGTTGCAAGAGAATGGCTCGTTGAGGTCAGGAGGAGAGTAGTTGAGGCAAGAGTTGGAGGAGAGAGGCGGTGCAGCTGAGAGTGAGGTGGGTTCGCCGTGGAGGAGGAGGTGGTTGGTGAGGACTTGGGTGCGCCTTGTGATTTGTTGCTCCATTTTTTGAGCTTGAGAGAGAGAGAGTCAAAATGTTGAGGATGAAGATGAAGCGGTGGGAAAATTGGGATTGGGATTTGGGAACAGAGAGAGAAGGAGATATATATATATATATATAGGTATTTAATAATGCTGATAATAGTACTAGCCAAGGTTAGGTGGAGGCTCGCGCGCGGGTTAGTTAAATATCGCCGCTTGTTTTGTGACTCTGTCCCTTCTTGTTTTTTGGGGAAAAGACACTTGTTTTTGTCACCTAATTGGTATTTTTTGTATTTTCAATGGAATGTTTAGGTTTGAAATTTTTTTTACACTCAACTATTGAATTAATGAAAAAATAATTATAAACACAATTACAATTACAATGGTTCTTGTAATTTACTTTTGTGGCCATGACATGGCATAGTTGGCATATTACATAATTGATAATAGTTTAATTTTGTATATTTATATCACTATTAGAAAGTATTGTCATACTGAATTTGTGTTAATTTGTAAGTTTTGGAATAATGTTAAATAATTAATTTTGTGCTTAAAATGTATTTTAATACATGAATATGTCATTTGTAGAAGAATTAATTTAAATCTAGCAAGAAAGGCATGAGCGGATTTGTGCAAAGAAGATTGCTAATGAACTTTATTTTTATAAGGGCCATAATGAAATTAAAGATGGTCAACTCAATGAATTATGAGTCCAATTAGAGCAAAAAATCAAAGAAAATTTGCACCAAATCCAAGTTCAATTTGAATCATGATTCCCACTTGCATAACTTTTAGTATTTTGGGCATTACTTTTAGCTTAATGAGCATATATATACTTGATCATGTTCGACAAATAAATATTTTTAAAACTTCGTACCATGGTTTGGCTCATGATGCTTGACATGAGGCTTCTCTTGTCTAGGAGGTGATATTACATGTTTCAATTACATGTATCCACCCCTATGTGAAAGGGTGGATACGTGTAGCAAAAACATGATAGTTTTTCCCCTTGTTTAGGCTTAACATGGAATGAGAGATATAGTTTTTTTTTTTTTAATAGATATGATGGTGGATCTTGATGAGAAAGATCTTTGATTACCTTAAGAATAACAATGAAAAAAACTAGGATTATAGAATGAAGTTTGAATCATCTAAATAACCCAATATGAAAAAGTTTATATACACAATTTGTATTCCATAATTATATACATGTAAAAATACCTTTTTTGTTCCCTATATTTTGGCCATGTTTTCATTTTAGTTCCTATTGTCATCTTACTCAGGGGCGGAACTATGTGTAGCTATAGGAGGGCCATCCCCCCCCCCACCCCCCCCCCCCCCCCCTCTCTCACATTTTTCCCAAAACTTTTTAAACCGTTCACTTCCTTTCTTTCTCCCCGTCCCAGGTCCCAAAACATTAGCCAAAAGTTCTATTGACATTTAATTTTAGCTCAGCATTCTAGCTTCATTCACATTTTTCCCAAAACTTTTTAAACCGTTCACTTCCTTTCTAGCTACCACTCAAGTCTCTCATTAGAACCGGTGCTCTCACATTTACTTTTATTAGATCTACTTTTGGCTTAAAATACCCTCTAATAATGCCAATCTATAATTCACTTTTTTTTTTTTTTTTGAGAAGCCAATTCACTTTGTTTAGCAAATACTCTCACATTATCTTTGTTTAGTTGTTTAATGACTTTATATAATAATGGACCATATACATAGTTTGTTCTTTCTACCTTAATAAAGAATTTTCTTATTTGAATCTAAATGAAAATAGCTTTAAAATCTTGATAGGTTCAAAAACCTTCTTTTCAGTTTTTTCATTTCTATTTTTTCAAATTATGCTTCATGTTTTTTCCCCTTTAAATTATTTAACCAATTGGCAATTGATAAGCTTTTCTCACTATTTTTATTTAGAATTACAAATTGGCTTCTACTTAAATTTGGAGAATCTAAATTGATGGACGATATTGGTTGTTTCACTTAGTTAGTACGTATTTTGAGTGTTGACTTTAATGGAAGATGCTAAGTCCTTTTTTTTCTTTTCTTTTTTATATATTTGTTATATGATACTTTTGCAAACAGGTAACTTTTGTGTGTATGTGTATATATAGCATCTCGCCCCCTCCCCTCCCCCAGACACTAATTCATGGTTCCGCGCCTAATCTCACTTTCAAAAGCGTATTACGTATACATGATTAATGGAATAAAATACTAACTTTTTTTTTAGAAAGAAAATACTAACTTAAAATAGCATAGTTTATAGATAAAACTTTGTCCATATTATAATGGAAATGCCAGGCTGGCAAGCATAGATTGAGACAACCTTCTAAAAAAAATAAAAGAAAAATATTAAGCCATGAATCTATAGTTTAAAAAAAATTTAATTCAGTATAAGTTCCTTTTATTTATTTATTTATTTATTTTTGAGAAACAGATAAGTCAACTTTGTTAAGGTAAATCAGACTGAAAAACATCATCTAAGTCTTATGATAGCTCTTCTAACCACACATCGGTATCAACAGCTAAAACTGCTTTTCTAGCAAGGGAGTGAGCCAATCTATTACCCCCCCTACAAATATGAGAAAAACTACATGACTGCATACAAGAACCCAACCACTTAATATAATGTATAATGTGACCCATCCACGATCTATCTTGCTTCTGATTTTTGATAGCTTTGATGACCTATAGGTAATCACCTTCTACCTCCACTGTTGAAATACTAATTTCTTGGGCAAAGATGAGAGCTCACCTAGCTGCCAAAGCTTCCACCATGTCCACCGAACTGGGTAGAGGAATACGCTGACTAAGAGCAGAGATGACCATCCTTTGCTCGTCCCGAACAACAATCCCTAAACCAGCAAATGCCATGTTCTCAAAGATAGCTCCATCAAAATTGATCTTGAACAATCCTATAGAGGGAGGCTTCCATCACACCACCTCACGTGGAACCACTAACCTCGTGGAAGGACGTTGCACGTCCTGGAACTCTTGCAGCAATTCCTTAGCTTTCTTGACCGTGTCTCCTACATCCCATACCTGCTGTTTTACTCGTAATTTGTTGCAACGGGTCCAAATACTTCAAGCAACCATGGAAAACAAAGCAGCAATGTTAGTGGAGGTGCCGAAGAGTATAAATGATACCAAGTCTCTAAAACTCCTAAAAACTTTTGTGTGTGGAAAACTAAAGGTCTGGTCCGAGAGCCACACACATTTGGCGTAGTCACACAACCAAAGGAAATGAAGCACATCTTCTAGGTGATAACCTCACGCAAGTTACAACTATTATCCGAAATGATGTGCTGGGAGCAAAAATTAAAATTAGTGGGTAATGAGTCAAATGCCGCACGCCACAAGAAATGTCTCACTTTGTTTGGCACCTTAAGCTTCCAAATTCATTCCACAGACATTTGCCAGCTTCGACATCCGATGAACCTGCTTGTGCCTGCTTATGCTTATTTGCCAAAAGCTGAGAGGCACTTTTCACTGAGTACAGACCATCAGGTGTTCTAGGCCAAATAAGAAGATCCTCATCTGTATGTAGGCTGACAGGAATGCTCTTAATACCCTCCGCTTCCCACTGAAAAAAATTCTGATCTATAAGCTCCATATTCCATACCTTTGAGCCAGGTAGAAACAGGTCCTTCACAACCACCAACGATGAATCGTGCTGAGGAGATAGGATCTTTCCACCTCCAGATGACTCCACCCATCTACTAGTCCATATATTTATTTTTGACCCATCCCCAACTCTCCACCTAAACCCCTTGTAAATCACCTCTCTTGCCTGCAAAATGCTCTTCCATGCAAAAGAACTTCGAGGATTGATGTCCACGTCTAAAATACTCCCATTAGGAAAATATTTAGATTTAAAAACTTTGTAAAGCAAAGTATCCTTCTCATGGTAAAGCCTCCATACATGTTTCACAAGTAATGCATCATTAAATTGTCTTAGATCTCGGAAACCCATTCCACCAAGAGATTTTGAGGAGCAAAGAGTACTTCATTTCACCCATTGCATCTTCCTTGCATTATCTTGATGCCCCCACCAAAACTTGCAAATCATTGCTTAAATGTCTTTGATTAAGCCTATTGGCAATTGAAACACGCTCATATAATATGTAGGGATGGATTGGACCACCGCCTTAATCATCACTTCCTTTCCAGCTTGTGAGAGTAGCCTCTCCTTCCACCCTTGCATCTTATTCCAGATCTCTCTTTTGTTTGGTTGAAACATGCTTTCTTCTGCCTCCCCACAAAGGATGGTAAACCCAAATATTTCTCATAGTGTTTTATGGCCAGCACACCCAACAAGACCTTGATTTATTGCTAAACATTTTCAAGGGTATTTCGGCTCAAAAAGAGAGTGGTCTTAGCCATATTCACCTGCTGACTTGATGCAACTTCATACCAGTCTAGAATTTGCTGAATTTTCAAACATTGGGTCGTGTTTGACTTGCAAAATAAAAGAGAATCGTCTGCAAAGAAGAGGTGAGTAATTTGTGGGCCCTGTCTACTAATTGATAAGCCTCTGATCTCGTTATCTTCGGCAGCTTTGCAAAGGAAAGCATTTAAACCCTCTGCACAAAACAGAAATAGGAAAGGAGAAAGAGGATCACCCTGTCTCAAACCCCTAGATGGTTGAATAAACCCCTGAGGTTCTCCATTAAGCAAAATGGAGTAAGTCACTGTTGAAACACATTGCATGATCATAGCTACCCATGAATCTTGGAATCCCATTTGCAAAAGGATTTTCTCCAGAAACTTCCATTCCACCATATCATAGGCCTTACTCATATCAAGCTTCAAGGCCATAAAACCCTCCTTCCCAGAGCATTGGGTTTTTATATAATGTAAGGATTTGAAAGCTATCAAAATGTTATTAGTAATAAGTCTATCTACAGTAAAAGCACTTTGAGCCTCTGAAATTATAGAGTTGAGCAAAGGCTTTAATCTGTTAGCAATAACTTTACTAATAATTTTATAATACACATTGCACAAACTAATAGGTCGAAAATCTAAAACATTCTCATGATTGCAAACTTTAGGAATCAAAGTAATAAAAGTGTGATTGATGGACTTAAGGAAAGTACCAGAATTAAGACATGAAAGGACAGCATTAGAGACATCAGGCCCCACATTCAACCAAAATGACTGATAAAAAACAGGGGGCATCCCGTCAGGACCCGATGCCTTCGAAGGAGCCATTTGTTTGATGGCAGCATCCACTTCCTCTCTGCTGTAAGGTTTCATTAATTTAGAATTCATGCTGTCCGTAACAACCCTTTTCACACACTCCAACACTCGGTCAAGATCATGAACATTGGATGATGAGAAGAGTCTGGTATCAAACTCTACAAAGATCCTAGAAACAGCCCCCTCATCAAACTGCCACACACCATCTACATCCCGAATACCTTTGATAAAATTTCGCCTTTTTCTTTGAGTTGCCACCGCATGAAAATACTTAGTGTTGTTATCGCCCTTCGCCACCCATTGCATTCTAGCCCTTTGTCTCCATATTCGGCTCTCTTTCTCAAGCAGTAAATTCAGCTCAAGGTTGAAAGAGACAACCAAGTCGTAGCTACCTCCATTTACTACAAACTCTTCGGCCTTCCATAACTCCTCCTTTTCTTTTTAATCTAATTCTTAACATTGCCAAAGTGCTCTCTACTCCAAGACTTCAGCATCTTCTTACATTTCTTAAGTTTTTGTGTCACCTTGAACATTGGAGTGCCATGGTTCTCAACTTGCCAAGCTCTTAATACCGTGTCGCCGCACCCTTTATCAGCCAGCCACATCTCCTCGAACTGAAAAGGTTTCCTAATCCAATGCTGGGCTTCATTATTAGGGTTAAGGTGCAAGCAAATAGGTCAATGGTTAGAAGAATAGCAGTGAAGGTGCCTCATTGTAACTGCCGAAAACTTTGACATCCAATCATAATTGGCCACACCCCTGTCTAGATGTTCCCATATCATATATTTGTGCCTCCTACCATGCCAAGTGAATTCTGGTCCTATAAAGCCGAGGTCTAGAAAACCACAAAAATCCAATGCCTCACGAAAAGCTTGCATTTGTGCATGCGAGCGAAGTCTGCCACCTCTCTTCTCCTTAGTGTGTAAGAGTTCATTAAAATCGACCATACAACACCAAGGTAAATGAGGTTTCGAGTGCAGCAAATGAAGAATGTTCCATGCCTCTTCTTTGTGGCTTGCATTTGGCTCCCCATAAAACCTGGTAAACCTCCATACCTCCTTTGTCCCACTGTTCATGACTACATCAATGTGATTCTTTGAAAAGCTATCAACCCAAACAACAATGTCAGACTTCCAAAAAAGAGCTAAACCACCTCCCCTATCTAGATTAGGAACAGTAAATAAACCTGCATATTTAATCTTACAACAAATCTCTTCTAACCGGTTTTTATCAGACCAAGTTTCTGACAGAAAAATGATTAGGGGATCTTGTGCTCGAATGATCTCTTCAAGCTCTTCCTCTGTTCGTAGGTTCCCAGGCCCACGGCAGTTCCATGCTAGGCAACTCATTGATCTCGGGGGGTTGACTTGCAGCCTCCATCATTGTCACGTGCATTTTCTTCCCTAATGTCTTACCTTCAGAAACATCCTTCTCTTCACGTACAAACCTTTTTTTTCTAAGTCTGCATGGGTTGAGTTTCAATAGAAGCCCGATCCTGAACTAATCTCTTCCAGCCCCGTGTATTACTTTTTAACTCATGTGGGCTTCCATGTGTGTCATGTGTTTCGTCCCGATCTGAATGAAAGCCCGTGGAGCTAGGATTCATGTGATTTGAATGACCCTCGGACTAGTCCACAACAATCATCGGCCCAATTGTGCTTAGGCCCACTTCTGGAGGGTCAAACTTGGATAACTCCTAGTCAATCTCCTAAAGCACAAGCTGAAAATCTGGTTTCTCGACCAAGATGCACTTCGAAAACTTTGTGTTTACTGTGATCACGGTATTTGTTTCCATAAGCAGTGTTCTGTGTACCGGAGGTGACCCAACAACAGCACTGGGTTCACTGAACTGCGATGTTTCATGTTTTGGTACCCCCACTTTTCCACAGGCAATCATTTCCCTTTCCTTCCTCTTATCTTCCCCATTCGAATCTCCACCATCCGTCCCTACTTCCACACCACCCACCTTAACCGATGAGCACTTTCTGTTGTTAAAGGTTAGGGCTCGAAGCTAGGCACCAAACTACCTATCTGCCTCAGTCAGGGATCCTTGACTTTGTATCCAAAGCTCACAATCCTTATCGCTATGGGAAAGTCTGCCACACCAGTAACAAATATTTGGTAGACGTTCGTATTTGAACCTAATCCAACCAGCCTCCCCATTCTCTTGACGAATTTTGCGCCCTCTACACAAAGGTTTTGACGTATCAACCCCCACTCAGATTCTCATGAAGGTGCTACCATCTTGATTGCCCTACTCTTGCAGTCCCTGATGTACCTCTCCACAGACCCTTCCAATCTCTGCCGCTGCTTTTGGATTCATATCCCCAACAGGTAAGTCATGGATTTGGACCCAAAAAGATGTCCTGTCAAAAACAAGGTCTTTAATGGCAACGTTTTTCTCCATTTGACACAAAGAGACTAAGTGTTTGTCATAACTCCATGGTTCACCCATAAGGACTCGATCTACATCCAACCTATCTGAAAACATAAAGAGGACCACGTGATTTCCCACATCTTTAACTTCAAATCCACCCTTCGTCTGCCATAACTGCTTAAAGGTCCGAGCTATGGCCTCCATATTTAGGACACATCTAGTAAAAAACTTTGAGGCAAGAACCTTACCTCTTGTGGTCTTAAAGGTTTAACCATTGTACTTGTTAGAATGGCTTGAATTGTCAAAATTGGTGGCTTAACATTAGCCAAGGATTCATTAGGAAGTTGCAAGAAATTGCATGATTTCTTGCGTGAAGAAACACAACTCTCATGCATTAAATTGTTGCATGGACATAGCCGTATTTATTGACTTCTTGATTGATAGAAGTCTTGTATTCCCATTGGTCTAGAACACTTGAGAAATAGCCAAAATATGACTTCATTGAATTCATGAAGTGTCCAGAAATGGTAAGGAACAAAACCGACTTGTAAGTGTATTCATGCGTAGCCGAAATGTATGACTATTGGCAATAAATGCTTGCCATTTTTGTTGACTTGATATGGTGAAATTTCGGCTGAAGGTTTGGCTATAAATAGAGGTGGATCAAATGAGGAGCAATGGAAGGGAGCTACGGATAACTTCCTCTGTGTGTGCGCACCAAAGTGTAGGAAGTTGTGGCTTGCAATTTGTCCAAATACAATAGGGTGTTCTCTATTTACTTGAGAGAGAACCAAGGGTGTATTTGGGGTTTGGGTTTGTGTGAGAGTGTTTTCAAGTCACTGTTGTAATCTCCAAAGTTATTGTGAAAATTATTCTGTCGCCTCCCGTGGACGTAGACATATAGCCGAACCACGTAAATTCCTTGTGTCATATTATCTTCTCTCTCTCTTCTTTAACCTTGTGTTAACAGACTTATTTCACCCAATACGCGCAACAGTACTCATTCTCTTCCTCTTCTGTCAACGAGAGTTTTTTCCATAACACCGATAGATCTTCCATGATGGCATAACACTGATTCTTTACTGGAACTACGAACTAGGGAAGCCTAAACCCAAGGGTTAAGCATGACCTTCTACTAAGCGGCTAGGGTTTTATGGGAGCGTCACCCTAGCCTTTAGAGAAACCTTTTTTTAATAAATTTTTCTTTTTACGTTCCTTATATATATATATATATATAGTGTTTTATTAATGTATGGGGGCATATATTAACAAACTATTTTAAGAAATTTTTTTGGGAAATAAAAAAGTTATTAACTTTCTTTTCAATTTTTTTCAATTTTCAATAAAAAAATTTCCTAAAATAGAGAAATAATATATGCCATAAGGGCACACATTAACCAAACTCATATATATAAACTATCAATAATATAAAAGTGGTAGTGTGGTACATTGATAATTGATACTAAAAAACTATTGGGTAAATTATTTAATTAGTTTATAATCTTTACGTTATGTGCCAATTTAATAATAGATCTTTCAAATATGTCAATTCGTCTTTGGGTATTGTGTCTATTTGCTCAGTGGTGGATGAAAAATGCTCATCCTTATTATTAAGGGCATAGAACATTTTGACATAGTAACAAAAAATTATAGACTAATTTGACACATTTAAAATACGAAGGACTAAATTGGCATGTATGGTAAATGTTATGGAGTAGATAAATAATTTACCCAAAATTTTATTTATGTGATTTGTCATTTGTGTTTGTTTTGGGGATTACATTTTTTTAAAAAAAAAAATAGTTTTCGTATATGTGAAACAAAAAATGTAAAATTTAATTTATTTATAAAAATCTAAATTAAATGTTAGATTATTTATAAAAGGAAATTGTTAGTGAAGGTACTAAGAGCATTAATTTAAAAAATATTTTTATAAATATTTTATAAAAAAAATAATTATTTTACAAACTTTTATATTTCTCATAAAAATAATATCAAATTTTTTCTTTTTATATGTAAGTGTCAAAACTGTCTTAATATAATTTATTAATAATTACTTTAAAGCAGCGTTAACACAACCCTATTAACCAATACATAAAAAATACTGGTTAAACTCACCCTTTAAAATCTTCTCAAAAAAAAAAAAACTCACCCTATATAAATTAATGTCAGATCTACTAACAACAGAGGCGATATATCCTGTACCCGGCATGCCGGGTACAGGATATACAAAATTGACCTACAATATTTTGTTGAGATGCGTGCAATCTTCATCCACAAGATGCCGGCTACAGGATATACAAAATTCCAAAATAGACTTACAGCATTTTGTTGAGATGCGTGCAATCTTCATCCACAAGGGATGTGATGTGATAGCCATCGTCCCCGATTGTCGATAGTTGCAAGTTTCCAACATTTTAGCGGTGGGAGTGGGATGTGAGGTAGGGCCCAAACAATTTGGCTAGATCACGCATGGATTAGGACTAGGCCCGATGATTTTTTTTTTTTTTTTTTTTATAAAAAATATTTTTATAAATATTTTATAAAAAAAATAATTATTTTACAAACTTTTATATTTCTCATAAAAATAATATCAAATTTTTTCTTTTTATATGTAAGTGTCAAAACTGTCTTAATATAATTTATTAATAATTACTTTAAAGCAGCGTTAACACAACCCTATTAACCAATACATAAAAAATACTGGTTAAACTCACCCTTTAAAATCTTCTCAAAAAAAAAAAAACTCACCCTATATAAATTAATGTCAGATCTACTAACAACAGAGGCGATATATCCTGTACCCGGCATGCCGGGTACAGGATATACAAAATTGACCTACAATATTTTGTTGAGATGCGTGCAATCTTCATCCACAAGATGCCGGCTACAGGATATACAAAATTCCAAAATAGACTTACAGCATTTTGTTGAGATGCGTGCAATCTTCATCCACAAGGGATGTGATGTGATAGCCATCGTCCCCGATTGTCGATAGTTGCAAGTTTCCAACATTTTAGCGGTGGGAGTGGGATGTGAGGTAGGGCCCAAACAATTTGGCTAGATCACGCATGGATTAGGACTAGGCCCGATGATTTTTTTTTTTTTTTTTTTTTAACTGACCTCTACATACTTTAACAAAATCACACGTGAAAATTCTAACTTTATGATAGATTTGGAAGATTCGTGAAAATTCTAACTTTATGATAGATTTGGAAGATTACATAGCGGAGTTAAGAATTTTTGTTTGAGGCTAAATTAAAACATTAATATATTTATCAAGATAACCTCTCATACACATATATATATATATATGTTTTTTTTATAAACAAAATTTAGGTACAGTACTTTAGGTACTATTTCTTAAGTTCTCTTCTTAAGATTTAGCTATGTAGCTTCCTAACTTAAAAATATACTTCTATTTCATGAGAAAAAATTTACATGGCAGAATCTTAAAAGGGGAACCTAAGAAACAACACTTAAGTATTGTACCTAAATCTTACTCTTTTTTTTATTATATATACACACTTTTTTATTTGATAAGTTATATATATACACACAACCAATAAAAAAAAAACATAGTATTTTCAATCAAAATTATGTTTAATGACGATCTTTCATAAAATTAATAAAATTTATTTTTACCATTTTCATAGTGAAATTCTTAAAAAGTTTCATTTTTTATACAAATTATCAAATTTTGTACTAATGTAAGTAAAAAATCATTCAATTGAACTAATAAAATTTTCAAAAACATGAATGATCCAAAACTTGAAGGAACAAGTTAGGCTCCTAACATATTTGAAACTATCTTACTTTAACTCATTATGTGGAAACTAAAGAGACATTTCATGTATAGTTTTAGTGACAAGATTTTTTTAATGAGTCAATGACTTGTTAATCGCCACATAACGAGTTGAAAAAGATAAATTCAAACATGTTTGGTGCCTACCTAACTTAAAAATACACTTCCATCTCATGAGAAAAAAATCCGCATGGCAGAATCTTAAAATGTGAACTTAAAGAACAACACCTAAGTATTGTACCTAAACCTTGCTCTTTTTTTATTATATACACACATTTTTTTATTTGATAAGTTATATATATACATACACCCAACAACAACAAAAAAAACATAGTATTTTCAATCAAAATTATGTTTAATGACAATCTTTCATAAAATTAATAAAATTTATTTTTACCATTTTCATAATGAAATTATTAAAAAGTTTCATTTTATATACAAATTATCAAAATTTATAGTAATGTAAGTAAAAAATCATTCAATTGAACTAATAAAATTTTTAAAAATATGAATGATCCAAAACTTGGAGGAACAAGTTAGGCTCCAAATATATTTGAAACTATCTTATTTTAACTCATTATGTGGCAATTAAAGAGACATTTCATGTTGTGGGAGGACTTTCGTCTCGGTCCCTAATCAGGTATTATTCGCTGATTACACACACTAAGGTACACCCTTCCTTAGGCCAAAGACTTATAAGACAAGGGTGTGAGGCGTCTCTCCCCGATATGAGATTGAGCAAATTTGTGTGGGTGGGACTTAAGTCGATCATTGCCCATCCCAAAACAAACAATACTTGATTGGGGGCTAAGACAAAAGTCCTCCCACAAAAGACATTACCAAATATGAACTGAACGAATTAGAACACACTATTAGAGTATTCACAATAGTGGAGCTAAAAATTTAGCTATTTGACACCACAAAAAGTTATTTTATCTATTTTACCTGCACACATGTTGCAGCAATGGATCTATTTTAACTTTTAACACAATAAAATAATATAAATATCATAACAAAATAAGATATCTATTACAATAAAATAATATATCCACTACACACAACAATTACACAACCATCACAGCCACACACAATCAAGCATGGAATAATTTTTTTTTTTTTTTTAATTTCTAAGCTACAGTGCACATCCATAAATAGATGTGCATTGTAGCAATGAAGCTAAAAAAAATAGCTTTAGCTCCACTTTTGTATGGTTATTTTTGTGGAGCTAAAATAGCTATATAGCTTTTTAGCACCAGTGCTACAAGTGCTCTAATATCCTATACTTGGCAATGTAATACTTAAAAAAATAAATAAATAAATAAATAAACATTTATCATAAAAATTTTAAATTTTTTTAATTTAAATTGTATTTTTTATATCTCTTGCAAAGTTAATAGTTAATCATTGGTTATTTTTTATTATGGATATTATGATAATTTATATTACGTCATTATATATGTTATATGACTTGTCAATTTATAGACATAAAACCACTTAATTATAATGCTATAATACAAATATCGGTCACATACTTTTCATAATTTTTTTCCCATTTATTTCTTTAACATTTTGTAGAATATTATTTTTAACCATTGGATTTTTTTTAAATGAAAATTGATGGTGAATGGATACTTGCTGAACTAAATAAATAATACAATTTTTTATAATTAATTTCATATTTGTACTATATATATATATATATATATATATCAAGTTCATCCACATGTGATGTGATGTCACTTTGTTGCGTTGTTATTAAAACACACATGAATTCTTCATATAAAATATTATTTAAATAAGCTCCTCATTCTAATTTTTTTTTTAGAAAATTGTACTAACTCTCTGAGGTATTTCGTTATACGCTCACTTTTTTTATAGTTTTAAAAAAGACACTCACCTTCTCTAAAACACAAATTATTTATGCTGCTCTATTCTAATGACTAAAAAAAGGGTTTAAACAATGTAAAGAAAAAAAAATACTTTAACAGAATCCCAAATTTTTTATTAAAAATAAGGTGAATGACAATTTAAGTGGAGAATAAATAAGAAATTCAAAAAATTTAAATCATTTTTTTTAGTCATATGGGAGAGGTCAATATAAATAGTTTACATTTTAGCGAAGGTAAACATCTTATTTTGAACTAGATAGGTGCAAAGTGTTTTGAGGTGAGGTCAGCATAGTTTAACCTAAAATTACCGATTAGGGACATATAAGTAAATTACAAGACTATGAATACTCCCACAACCAATTGGTTTTTGGAAAATTATTAAGCACTCATAGAGTACAATAATGTAATACTTCCTCCTTCCACATTTATGATGGATCCCGCCATAAATTTAATTAGTAAGATTTATCATGAAAGTGAGAGTGAGAATACCATGCCACCATATTTTCGGATTAACTAATAATTAGTCTAGTTTTCCTACAACATTTGGAATTTGCATTTTTAACCTCCATTCAGATAGTTATTTAGGTTTTTTTTAGGAAATTTCTTACAAAATGCCTTAAGGATAGTGGTTAAAATGCATTTAATGTTTTATTAAATAATATTTTTATACACTTTTCAAAAAATAAAGTCACAATAAAGTTGTACATGTAAGCTAATAAATCATTAACACATGTATATTTATTGTTTAAAAAGTATGCATTACAACTCATAATTAAACATTTATTAATCTTTAATTTGTGCCATTGTGAGATAGAATGCTTATTAATAGACCCCCCCCCCTTTTTAATAAAAAAATCTTTCAATTTTCTTTATTAAAAAAAATAAAAAATAAAAAATAAAAACTCATCTTGTACAATGACAAACTACATGTTTCAATTAGCCACATGAAAAGTTGTGGCTAAAATTGTGCATTTATTTTATTTTATTTTTATTTTTTATAATACTAATTTTTTGTCCAGGAATACTTAAAGTTGAACATTTTTTTTCTTCGCTAATCCTAATCATAGTAAATCATGTGGAAAGCTGTGCATGCTTTTGTAAGAATATGATTTTTCTCCAAATTACTTTTCTTATATCTTTTAATTAGATGTAAAATTTGAAAATCTCACCGTTTGATAATTTGAAATTTAAAAATAAAGTTTCTTCAAACTAGTTTGCAAACTCCTTTTATATCTTTATATTAAATGTGAATTTTGATAATCTAAGCGTTAGATTGCATGTTTTTATTATATTTTTCATGCATGTAAAATTTCAAGAAGATCAAAAATTAATTGCTATCTCATCAAGCAAATATTAAAATTTTAAATTTTTATGGTTTAAAATTGGATGTAAAAAATAAATTTATTGATCGAATAGTAAGTAATATCCAATTTGAACAAAATTTGATATGCATGTTAAGAATTTAAGGAATGTGAAATTTTATGATTAGATTTTCCAAATTCACAAAAAAATAAAAGATATATAACAAATTTGAAAAGTTTATTTCCAAATTAGTATATTGAGAAATTTTATTCTAATAAGAATATGCAAATAAACAATTAAATTTTTAAAATTTACATCCGACAAGAATATATCAGCGGAGTTTGCAGGAATTTCCTTTCAATCCTTTTATCTTCTGTGGTACTAGTTTTTTTCTTGTCACTACAATTTTCCAGATTTTTTTTCTCGGAATACCAAATCGGCATCTGATTTCTGTGTTTCAACATGAATAACAAGGTCATGACACATTGGTGTATAAGGTTTTGAAGGCTAAGTACTTCCCTGCAAGTGATTTTTCACAGGCTGTTTTGGGTAACAATCCATCGTTTACTTGGCGGAGTATTATGTTTGCTCAACCTCTAGTTAAATATGGCACACGTTGGAGAGTTGGAGATGGTGAGAAAATCAGGATTTGGGGGATAGATGGCTGCCTAAACCTTCTACATTCATGGTTTCATCTCCCAGGTTGTTTATGCCAGAAGATATGAAGGTCCGAGATTTGATAAATAAGGAAGAGGCTTCTTGGAAGGTTGCTGCCATTGATGCTCTGTTTTTGGCGCATGAAGCAGAGGCTATAAAAGCAATTCCTTTAAGTTCTAATATGCCAGAAGACAAACTGATTTGGGCTTGGAGCACGAATGGAGCTTTTTCGGTGAAAAATGCATATTGGGTTGCAACTCAAATGTCTTCAGCCTTATCCACGGTTTCAAGCTCAGATGGCAGCCAAGAACGCAACTTCTGGAAACGTCTATGGCAGATCAACGTGCCTCCAAAAATAAGGCACTTCTCTTGGAGGGCTTGTAGAGATATCCTACCCTTGAAAACTAACCTTGTTAAAAGAAATGTTTTGCAGGTTGATACATGCGATGGATGCAATGAGGAGGCTGAGAATTCAATCCACTTCTTTTGGAAATGCTCCCGTGCTAAAGAACTATGGTCTTCATCGAAATTGGTTTTTCCCACCGTGATGGATCGTCTTGGTTCGTTTAAGGAGATGCTATGGTGTTTGATGTTGGACGAAAAGACTACACCAGAAACTATTGAGCTGCTGCTGACTTCTGCGTGGGCTTTGTGGGGAAACAGAAATGATGTTCGTCATGGTGGAAAGTGAAAGGATGGAAGAATGCTTCTTCAATGGGCTGTGCAATATTTGGAGGAGTTCCAGGCTGCTAATGAATTATTACCAAATTTTCAAGAACCAGTTCAGTTTGTTCAAAGATGGAATTCACCACCAATATCGGTGTTCAAGTTTAACGTTGATGGTGCTGTGTTTGCAAAGCTGAATTCTGTGGGAGTTGGAGTTATTGTACGGGACTGGAATGGGCATTTTGTAGCAGCAACATGCAGAAAAATTCATGCACCTCTGGGACCACTTGAAGCGGAAGCGAAGGCCGTTGAATTTGGTTTACAATTTGCAAAGCAGCTTGGGATTACAGATTTAATACTTGAGAGTGATTCGCTAATTGTATCTAGAGCATTAAATCTTTCTTTCTCAGCCCCGGTCTCAATTGATGCAGTCATTATGGGTATTGGCAAAGCTTCCTTGGAGTTCAATAATGTTGGTTTTTCTCATGTTAAGCGAAACGCAAATATCCCATCTCATTTGTTAGCAAAGTATGCCATGGGCATAGTTGATCAGTGTTTGTGGATGAAGTATTGTCCTGGTTTCCTAGAATTGGCAATTCTTCATGATGTAAACGATATTGTTGTTTGATTAATATTATGTTTGTGTGATTTCCTATCAAAAAAAAAAAAAAAACAGCTGTTCAAAACCGTGAACTTACTCACCAACCCAAACCAAAAGACAATTTTGTCCCTGAAATTTTTTCAAAACTCCGCCAATTCTTGCCTTTATTTCTTCTCGTTTCAAAAGTTCCAACAAATCTATTTCCCCAAAAATAACCTTTCCGGCTCCCAAAAAAACAAAAAAACCATTTTTTTTCTCCAATCTCTCTCACCTACCCACACTGCCTTCCACCCGCAACTGCCGCCTGCCCCACCGCCTGCATTGCCGCGCTTCCGCTCCGACCTCCCCATTCCGGTTCTGACCACCTTCAGGTACTCTCTCTCTCTCTCTCTCTCACTTTCTTCCCATCTGAAAATTGAAACCCAAACTCCAAAGGTATTTCTGACTTTGCCAGCCTGGATTTACTGTGTGTACTTTTTTCCCTTTTTTGGTTATAACTTATAACAAACAAGCACACTAGCTACCTATAATTCCAACAAACCAACACCATTCTCGTGATTTTGAACTTTCTGAATTCAAGCGCTACGATTTATAATTGTAAAGCAAAGGCCTTTGCTTCATAGTTCATAACTCATGGAATTCCAAGCATTCCAGGACAATGCTTGGTACGAGGTTGAATTGGTAAGCAATGGTGACATACTCACCATTAAGTACAAGAACTTTGCGGACGAGTGGGATGAGATATATCATGTGGGGAGATTCAATACTGTGAAAGAGATAGAGGATTTCGGGGCCAGGTTTCGACGTAGTAGCGTGCAGTTGCAAGATGGGGAGTGCAGGAAAGTGGTCGCGGGCATGAAAGTTTGCGCCACGCATTATACTGATAATGGGGAAGTTAAATTCTACGATGCAACTGTTCACAAGGTGCAAAAGATCCAACATTCGTTTAGGAATGGAGAAGAAGAGTGTTACTGCATATTTGTGCTTTTGTGGCAACACGGTCCTTCAAAAGGCACAAAAACATATGCAAGTGTTGCTAGTATTTGCCTCATCCGACATGTGCAAGGGCTTGTTGATCAAGCCCTCGACTCCTTCTTGAAGATAGCAAGAGAGAGACTGGGAATTGCATCCCATAATCAGGATTCTTGTGTTCAAAAAGGTCTGGTATGCGAAGACCCAGGTGCTGCATCATCTTATCAAACAAATTCTTTCATAGATGTTGATGCGTTTTTTGAGAAATTAAGGAGAGTCAGACGGTTTAGATGTGCGGCCAGAACTTTTGAAGGGAGGCTTAATGGTCAATGTAAAAAGTGATCGAATTAACGTGGAATGAGCAGAAGGAAAGAGTGTCAATTAAAACGATGTGAATATAAGTTATAAGAAAAGACAGTTTTTAGATATGTATTGTGGAGATGATGCTAGACAGAGTTGAGTAGTTTAAAAGGCCTATGAACATATGATGTGGCTATGTTCATGAGGAATAGTTCTGGTTGCTCTATTAGTTTGTTGGGGAATAGTTCTGGTTGCTTTACTGTAAAGAGTGCATATCTTGTGGATATGTCAATGGGGAGTAGGGAGGAAACTGGGAATTTATCCAATGATGCGGGTATGAGCTACTTTTGGCATTCCTTGTGGCATCTGAATCTACCTAGAAAGAATTTTGCAGGGAGAGTTTGTGAAATTATTCTGCATACTAGGCTTAATTTGCATAGGATGGGTGTTGTTTCACAAACTGCTGTGTTATTTGTGGTAGCGAGACTGAATCTGCAGAACAAGTTCTGTGGTCCTGTTGTTATGCAGAAAAAGTATGGGAGGATTGTGATTTAGGTCCTATAATTCATAATACTGTGGGGGTGTCTTCTATTGATTTTTTGTGGCAAGTTTTGAAGAAGGATGGTGTGGAGACAATGCAACAAGTAGTTACAGTAGCTTGGGCTATTTGAAATCAAAGAAACAAAGCTCTCTTTAATGAATCTATCCAATTGCCTCATTTGGTTGTCCAGCGTGCAAGGAGATTTTCTTAATCATGTCAGTGGGGAAGGTAATGGTGTTGTTCATGTGCTCGCCATGCTGAAACTTTATGCATTTATTCTGTCTGGTTGGAGGTGGCTCCTGTTTCTGCAATGCAGCCTCTAAAGATGTAACTTTTGGTTAGTTAATGACATGTTTCGCTTATTTCTATCCAAAAAAAAAAAAAAACTCTTAGATTCTAAGCTACAGTGATAGCTCTTCCACTAATTGTTACATACATATCCTACATGATTAGAAGAATTGATTGAAGCTTTGACAAAAGATCAGTAAGTCCATGGTTGAATGTATCAATTTGAAGCTAATTACATGCATAACAAGATCAAAGATGATTGCTACCCATTATTTTATGCTACACTTCATAAAATGTTCATTCAGAATCAGTTAAATGGCTTGAGAGCATGAGCAACTATCTTGTTTCTTTTGATACATATTGTTTTTTATTTTGAAATATAAACCAGAAACTCTAGGGGATTAGAATCTTTAAGAGTAGAAGTTGTGAGATAAGATAGACTTTTTAGCAGGAGTGAGTTTGAGTGAAAAGGCACGATTTTAAGGTTCTTTCTTCCTATTGGCTCTTCGGGTTCAGGTTGGAAATGCCCCAAACTCCTTTATGCCAAGACCGCTGTAACTTATATGGATTGACAAAATTGACATAGTGCCGCTTTGCTGAAATTTACATAAATCTTTTTCCTCAGGAGGCTGCAACACCTTCCATTATTCTATTAAAAGAACTTAATAACACTTTGGGTTAGTGAACAGTTTGGTAAAATGCCAAGAAGGGTGTCTTAAAAGATAGTGCAAAGTTATTCATGTGTATAAAACATAACTGTTAAAACTTTTTGTATCACTGTATGACAAATACCCTTTTACCATCTATGATGAAAATGGCTCTCATCTCAAGAGGCTGTAAAACCTTCCATCATTCAATCATATCAGATTTGGATCCATACATTAGGGGTGCAATTACTCCCTCACTTCACTTGCCCAAAAAAAATTTTTGCTACACTTTTTTTACGTTTTACCTCTATTTTATTTATATATTTTTTATTCAAAGATCGGGGATGAAAGTTGATTTTTTTAACTCTCAATTTCAAATATTGAGAACAATTGCACATGGTGGCAATACCTAAGGTATTGCGCATATTCTAAATCCAACTTATAACACTTGGGCTTAGGGAACAGATTAGTAATATGCCCAAGAAGGGTGCCTTAATAGATCGTGCAAAGTTATTTCATGTGTATAAAACATCAACTGTAAAAACCTTTTGTATCACTGTATGATACACGCCCTCTGACTGTCTATGATGAAAATGGCTTTCATCTCAAGAGGCTGCAACCTCCTCCATCATTATTCAATTAAACCAACTAATAACACTTTGGTATACTGTGAACAGTCTGGAAAAATATGGAAGAAGAGTGACTTAAAAGAAGAGTTAACCTTTAACACTCCAGTATAAAGCTGAAAGCAAGGCCAGAAAAATATTGTGGCTATGGAACCTTAAATAAACTGCCAAGTTTATTACTCAAAACCATCTTAAAGCTTCATCAAACACATGTTTAACAATTTCTCATTCACCACCACCAACAACATTGGTAATAACTGATGACAGGATTGGAGTTCAATTGCTCCTGTCTACCATCCAGATGTACCTCATCCGCATATTTAAATGAATCCACAATGTTCAATTACGATGGTTTAAAATTTTAAAATAATAATAATAATAATAATAAAATCTATGCATTCATTGGATCACCATCCCAAGCCACACAACAGAGCAACAAATGTTGATTGGCATGGCAACAGGAATCTTGGCTGTTGAATTCAACATCAAACAAGTAAGAAAAGAACAGAGGAAACAAAGCAAACTGAATTTCAATACCATCTGGTTAATCAATCAAATACAATAACACAAATATCGTAGTAAACCTCAAAACTCCAAATTGCACAATCAAATGTAACCTAATCAAATAGACACAAACCAGCTATGAACTAGAATAATACTCTGAGAGAATGTGAAAAAAGAAAAAGAAGGAAAAAGTGAGAGAATGAGCATGCGAGTGCAAAAAATGCAGGGGAAAAATACTTTACATCTAAATACCAGGGCCTTCATCGTAACTCCAACAAGATTCTAGAGCCTTGGTGCATGATACGTCATAGACATGATTTGTTCACTAAGCATTCCCATGTGGTCTCATTCTATCATGTAACAAAGACTTAGATGTTCTAAACCACATAGAAATTAAAAAAAAAAAAAAAATTTGAAAGCAAAAGATACTATTTTATATCAACAGGGCTTTCACCATTTGCAGAGGCTATGCAGAGCAGCATCCAACTTTTTTCACGGCTGATACATCATCTTTAGAGCCAACATTAATAGTCTGTCCCTTGGGCAAGGCTCTGGGTCATCCCCAACGTCAAGAGCCTTCCTGCTGACTACACGATATATCTGAGAGAGCACTTCAGTGAAGGCATTTTCCACATTCAAGGACTCTAGGGCAGAGGTTTCCATGAAAAAGGTATTCTCTCTCTCGGCAAAAGCTGTGGCATCCTCAGTTGAAACAGCACGCAAGTGACGCAAATCTGCCTTGTTTCCCACAAGCATGATGACAATGTTGGAATCAGTATGATCACGAAGCTCCTTTAACCATCTCTCCACATTTTCAAAAGTGACATGTCTAGTGACATCATAGACAAGCAATGCACCAACAGCTCCTCTGTAGTATGCACTTGTGATTGCTCGATATCTGTAGCACAGAATGTGAAATGAGAAGTCTACTCTACAATGAATGATAACATGGAATCAACAGAGAGTAAATTATTTTGTTCCACAAATAAAGAAAATGAGTACATGAAGCAAAAAGTAAAAATCAGAAAAAAGGAAATTTCCTTGTAAAAAAGAGAGAAAGAAAAGGTCCAATCTAAACAGATCCAATAACTTATAAAATTAAAATACAAGCATAAAAAGTTAAAAACTCTATCTTCTCAATCTTTCTTTGTTTCCATACTGGGAAAAAAAAATTAAGCTAGTGTATCAAAGTCATTGATTAGCTTAAGATGGAAATTAGTAACCCACAAAAAGTGAGAAAATGTAAAATAAATAAAAGGCTTTGGAACCAAAGAGATTAAATTAGGAACTGTGTGACTTGCAAGAAAAAGAAAGGAGTTTTGAAACCTCGAAAAGGCAAATACAATTAATTCAAAACCATTCAACTTATTTTTAAGATGAGATAATCCTTCCTTTCAACTTCTGAAAGATAAACAAAACAAATAAAACTTTGATGACATAGTCATATGTTTGTGATATATCTAAATTGATTTGATCCTCAAGTGATTTACCAAAGTTTACAGTTCTCCAAAGAAGATACAGAGTTTGGGTAAATTGTACTTTCCCATTCCAAAGTATGAGGAGCGTAGCAATTTTCCACTAAATTCAAAATTGAGCAATAAATCCATAGCATTAAGAGAAACGACACATAATCACCTGCTGTTGGAAATTGCTGTTAACTAGGTTCCAAAGATAAGAGAATGTGTTTCAAACCTTTTTTAATACTTTTTTCCATTGGTGAGACAAAAATAGTGCAGAGGAACATATACTAATCTGTCTCTTAGAATTGGATGATATCATACAACTTTATGAACTAATTGTTTTGTTCTACAATGTTAAATAATTTGTCTCATGTTTTTGTGAAAATCAAATGCTCCTTGACTTACCTGGTTTAAAACATCCCCCATTTGAATACTTATTAGGTGTGCCCCTGAAATATAAGCAAGGTGTGTTCATCTTAATCACTTCAGGAAGCACAGCATTTCACACCATCGGCAGACCAAGAACTAAACTATAAGCCTAATCACTAAAAGCATTATTAACGTCCACATGCTCCCCACCATCTCTTACACAAAACAAAAACCCTCTTTCCTACATTTAACACAATTGAATTACAACAACAACAAACATGCCTTACTCCCAAAATTTTGGGGTCGGCTGTGGATCCAAAACAGATTAGTTAGTGCCGTCCACATATATTCTTTTCCTCCATTCTGTTCTATCAAAAGTCATACTCTCTATAGCTTCCTTAACATGTCTTTTTTACTAACACAATCTAATTATCACCCCCAAAAAAACGAAAAAAAAAAANAAGGGAGTATTTTTGAGTTCAAAGCGCAGTGATGGCTTCATATGTTGTCTCTTCAAGAACCCAAACTCAGTGGCTGCCTCTAAATCGAGGATTCTTCAAGGTTAACTTTGATGGTGCTGTGTTTGAAGAGATACAGAAGGTTGGGACGGGGGTGATTATTAGAATGATCAAGGCTTGTTTATTGCTGCTCTAAGCTCTCTGGAAAATTTAGGTCTACGCTGAGGAAGCTGAAGCTCTTGCTGCTGTTTGTACTCAGTTTTTTGCTGCCTGTGTGTGTCCTTTTGAAGTGGTTGTAGAGGGTGATTCTCATATGGTAATCGAAGTTTTGAAATCTGATGTGCCAAATTTATCTAAAGTAGGCCATTAGCTGGATTTAGCTAAACACATGAGTAGATCTTTCGGGGAGATTTTCTTTAATCATGTCAGTGGGGAAGGTAATGGTGTTGTTCATGTGCTCGCCATGCTGAAACTTTATGCATTTATTCTGTCTGGTTGGAGGTGGCTCCTGTTTCTGCAATGCAGCCTCTAAAGATGTAACTTTTGGTTAGTTAATGACATGTTTCGCTTATTTCTATCCAAAAAAAAAAAAAAACTCTTAGATTCTAAGCTACAGTGATAGCTCTTCCACTAATTGTTACATACATATCCTACATGATTAGAAGAATTGATTGAAGCTTTGACAAAAGATCAGTAAGTCCATGGTTGAATGTATCAATTTGAAGCTAATTACATGCATAACAAGATCAAAGATGATTGCTACCCATTATTTTATGCTACACTTCATAAAATGTTCATTCAGAATCAGTTAAATGGCTTGAGAGCATGAGCAACTATCTTGTTTCTTTTGATACATATTGTTTTTTATTTTGAAATATAAACCAGAAACTCTAGGGGATTAGAATCTTTAAGAGTAGAAGTTGTGAGATAAGATAGACTTTTTAGCAGGAGTGAGTTTGAGTGAAAAGGCACGATTTTAAGGTTCTTTCTTCCTATTGGCTCTTCGGGTTCAGGTTGGAAATGCCCCAAACTCCTTTATGCCAAGACCGCTGTAACTTATATGGATTGACAAATATTGACATAGTGCCGCTTTGCTGAAATTTACATAAATCTTTTTCCTCAGGAGGCTGCAACACCTTCCATTATTCTATTAAAAGAACTTAATAACACTTTGGGTTAGTGAACAGTTTGGTAAAATGCCAAGAAGGGTGTCTTAAAAGATAGTGCAAAGTTATTCATGTGTATAAAACATAACTGTTAAAACTTTTTGTATCACTGTATGACAAATACCCTTTTACCATCTATGATGAAAATGGCTCTCATCTCAAGAGGCTGTAAAACCTTCCATCATTCAATCATATCAGATTTGGATCCATACATTAGGGGTGCAATTACTCCCTCACTTCACTTGCCCAAAAAAAATTTTTGCTACACTTTTTTTACGTTTTACCTCTATTTTATTTATATATTTTTTATTCAAAGATCGGGGATGAAAGTTGATTTTTTTAACTCTCAATTTCAAATATTGAGAACAATTGCACATGGTGGCAATACCTAAGGTATTGCGCATATTCTAAATCCAACTTATAACACTTGGGCTTAGGGAACAGATTAGTAATATGCCCAAGAAGGGTGCCTTAATAGATCGTGCAAAGTTATTTCATGTGTATAAAACATCAACTGTAAAAACCTTTTGTATCACTGTATGATACACGCCCTCTGACTGTCTATGATGAAAATGGCTTTCATCTCAAGAGGCTGCAACCTCCTCCATCATTATTCAATTAAACCAACTAATAACACTTTGGTATACTGTGAACAGTCTGGAAAAATATGGAAGAAGAGTGACTTAAAAGAAGAGTTAACCTTTAACACTCCAGTATAAAGCTGAAAGCAAGGCCAGAAAAATATTGTGGCTATGGAACCTTAAATAAACTGCCAAGTTTATTACTCAAAACCATCTTAAAGCTTCATCAAACACATGTTTAACAATTTCTCATTCACCACCACCAACAACATTGGTAATAACTGATGACAGGATTGGAGTTCAATTGCTCCTGTCTACCATCCAGATGTACCTCATCCGCATATTTAAATGAATCCACAATGTTCAATTACGATGGTTTAAAATTTTAAAATAATAATAATAATAATAATAAAATCTATGCATTCATTGGATCACCATCCCAAGCCACACAACAGAGCAACAAATGTTGATTGGCATGGCAACAGGAATCTTGGCTGTTGAATTCAACATCAAACAAGTAAGAAAAGAACAGAGGAAACAAAGCAAACTGAATTTCAATACCATCTGGTTAATCAATCAAATACAATAACACAAATATCGTAGTAAACCTCAAAACTCCAAATTGCACAATCAAATGTAACCTAATCAAATAGACACAAACCAGCTATGAACTAGAATAATACTCTGAACCCCCAAAAAAACGAAAAAAAAAAAAAAAAAACTACGTTGCCAGCTTGAACAATATCAAAATCCATGATCAACCATACCAAATCCAATGAAAAAAAAAAGAAAAGAAAAAAAGAAAGAAAGAAAGAATGAATGAATATAAACAATCAAAACCAAGGAGAATTCTAAAGCATGAATCAAATTCATTGACTACCCATTACCCTTCACACAAAAACAACACATTTGACACATAACCCACAATCCAATAATCCAAGACACGCCATGACCCACATTCAATATTGTGAAACACCCAAGATCCAAATTAAGAAACCCATTACGAAAAACAAAGAATGAAATGAGAAATGGGGATGGGGATGGGGTTTACCTTTCTTGGCCGGCGGTATCCCAAATCTGGGCCTTGACGACCTTGTCATCGACATGAATGCTACGCGTAGCGAATTCGACGCCGATGGTGGATTTGGACTCGAGGCTGAACTCGTTTCGCGTGAACCTGGAAAGCAGATTGGACTTGCCGACGCCTGAGTCGCCGATTAGCACCACCTTGAATAGGTAGTCGTAATCGTCGTCCGCTCTATACGCCCCCATTTTATTTGGTTCGTTTGTTTGTCTTTTGAGCTTGAAATTTGGGGTAGGAAACGAGGGTTTGAAGGATCAAAATATGAAAATAGGTTTGGATTTGATTTCAATGGGATCGGGAAATGGTTTTTGAATTTCTTCGCATTTGAGATTTTGAGAGAGAGAGAGAGAGAGAGAGAGAGGGGACGCTTGTATTTGTAAAATACTACGACAGAAGAGGGAGAGAAATTCAAAGCTAAAGTTAAAAATAAAGAGAAATTCAAAGCTAAAAGTTAAAAATAAATATATAAGCATTGAAAAAGATAGAAATCCCGAATTTGGATGAATGTAAATTATCATAACTAGTCGCTAATTCGTGCGATGGACGAAAAAATTAAATTTAAAATTAAATGTATTTAAAAAAAAAATAGAGAGTCTAGTATTAAAAAACTACTGTATTAATTAAAAGTTAATAGAAAAATTATTTTATAATTTAAAATAGTTTCCCATAGGTATTGTATAGGTATCAATCAAGTAGGATGCATATTTTAAATAAATAAATAAAAAAAGAATGTATCAACAAAGTAGGATGCATATTTAAAATAAATAAGAAAGACAAAAGTAGCCACCGTCCACTATTATAATTTATTTATTTATTTAAAATATGCATTCTACTTGCAGTACACCACCACCATATGTATAGAGGTTATTACATGCCCTTGTTTAGTTTCTTATCAATGTAAATTGCCACTTTTAATATGAATAATGCACCATATTATTCTACTAATCAATCTGAGATTCCAAAATTGAGTAGGAAACATCTAAATCACTCCCTTATGGACTATACTTCTCCTTAAAAAAAAAAAAAAAAAAAAAAAACTATGGACTATGTCACAACATTATATAAAATTGATTATTGATGACAGGAAATTTGTGGTTTTGATGGTTAGGAATAAGCTCTTCTTGTTGTTATTGATGACAATTTTTTTTGACAGAGTGTTTTTCCAAGATCATACGAGGGTTTTATATATAAAATTCATAGTAGTAAAAGTTACACCAAACAACTCTTGCACTCAACCAAAAAAAAAAAAAAACACAAAACACAAAACTACTCTTGCACTCGGCAAAAAAAATTCAAAAAAAAAATTCAAAACTACTCTAACAATTCCTTATAAGAGTATTGTAATCACGTCAGTAGATTAATTTCTATATCAGTTTTTAATCTGTGAACTTTTCTTTTCTTTTCTTTTTTTTCCTTGAACGAAACCAAGTATTGAGCAATATACTATATGTCTATATCATTCACTAAAAAAATAAACCCAGAAAAGAAAATTATCCAAAGTACTTTAAGCAAGAGAGAGATCATACCTATAATGAAGCAGCAAAGTGAACTGTTTTTCTTTGATACCAACTCTGTTTAACACACATGACTATGTTGTAAAATAAAAGCTTTATATACGAAACAGATCATAGTTGAAGATGAAGAACGGAACCGACTTTATTTTAATATACAGATTCAAATGGGCCAAGCTCAACACTATAAGGACCACCAGTCTGACTTTTCACTTTTGCTTAAAAAAAATGGGAGAAAAAAAAAACGAATTAGAATTTGATAGGATATGAACAAATAAATTGTAAAAGAATTTGGATAGTAATCAAATTAAGATTTTTTATCAACTTATGAATTATAATAATAAAAGGATTAGATGAAATCTTNTATTAGGATTAGGAATAAGCTCTTCTTGTTGTTATTGATGACAATTTTTTTTGACAGAGTGTTTTCCAAGATCATACGAGGGTTTTATATATAAAATTCATAGTAGTAAAAGTTACACCAAACAACTCTTGCACTCAACCAAAAAAAAAAAAAAACACAAAACACAAAACTACTCTTGCACTCGGCAAAAAAAATTCAAAAAAAAAATTCAAAACTACTCTAACAATTCCTTATAAGAGTATTGTAATCACGTCAGTAGATTAATTTCTATATCAGTTTTTAATCTGTGAACTTTTCTTTTCTTTTCTTTTTTTTCCTTGAACGAAACCAAGTATTGAGCAATATACTATATGTCTATATCATTCACTAAAAAAATAAACCCAGAAAAGAAAATTATCCAAAGTACTTTAAGCAAGAGAGAGATCATACCTATAATGAAGCAGCAAAGTGAACTGTTTTTCTTTGATACCAACTCTGTTTAACACACATGACTATGTTGTAAAATAAAAGCTTTATATACGAAACAGATCATAGTTGAAGATGAAGAACGGAACCGACTTTATTTTAATATACAGATTCAAATGGGCCAAGCTCAACACTATAAGGACCACCAGTCTGACTTTTCACTTTTGCTTAAAAAAAATGGGAGAAAAAAAAAACGAATTAGAATTTGATAGGATATGAACAAATAAATTGTAAAAGAATTTGGATAGTAATCAAATTAAGATTTTTTATCAACTTATGAATTATAGGAGAAGAAGATAATTCATCATTGAGGCTTGAGCGAAAATAAAAATAAGATGATAAAATCTAAAATTTAAAAAAAAAAAAAAAGAAAATAATTGTGACGTGAAAATTGTGGAAGCTCTAAGGTTTCGGTTTTATATATATATATATATATAAATAAATATATAGATATTTTTGTGATTAGAAAATATATAAAAATTTATATAAATAGATATAAATTCAAAGATAAAGTTAAAAATAATCTCATCACACTCAGGTATTCTTGTAACTGAAAAATGCAACAATTCCGAATTATAATCAATGTAAATTATTAATTTTTAGGAAAAAAAAATTAGAAGAGCATCCGAGGGATCGAGACTAGCTTAAAAGTGATTAATCCTTAAAAAAAAACATGGTTTAGGGTTCTAAATACTTGCTAGGATTGTATTAGCAACTTTCAATATTTAATATAAATTCGTTAATAAAAGTGTAGCAAAATTCTTTCACATCTCTTGACTTCGCTACGGAAAGAATCTCTTCTCATATATAACATTGAAATTTTTCCAAAAAATTAACTTGGAATATTACTTTAACAATTAATAAGGAATGTCTTATATAGAAACTATTTCTTAAGTAGAATATAAATTTTAGACATATTGATAGATAGATACAAACATAGTTAGGGACCTAGGGTCTTTGCTTTACAAAGCTAATTTTTAACTACATAAATAATAATCACTTAGAATATTCCTTGAAGTCATGCCGTCAAATAATAGTGTGACTCATTTGAACTCGTCCAATTTAGCCTTTATGCAATCCAACAAAATTGTGAGTAAATAAACCTGGAAAAAACAGAAAAGAAAAAAAATGTTACATCTATTTTAATGCAAAGTGATGATGCACAAAGATTAGTAGGCTGGAATGCTTCGGGCATGGGCTTAGGACTTGAAAGGAAAGAAAAGATTATCAAAGGTGACCGGTGTAACCCAGCCACGAAACCTCCAATGGTTAAGTCAGTTTTCTCTCTAGAGCACAAGGATGGGAAACTGTTAATAGTAGAACTTACCTTGGGTGAATGTGACTTAGTTTTTTTATAGAGAGTTGAAGGTGGGTCTACTTGTTTGAATCCACTACCACTGTAGGAGATGTGTGGAGTTAATGGAAAAAAAATGAAGTGGGTTGCAAGGAATTCTCTCCACAATCCAAAGTGACAGATCGTGGTTTGATTGGGAAAAGCTTATAGAGAATTCCTCTGAAGTTTACCCAAGTGTTGTATGGTCGTCCATACCCTTGTGCACCCTGGACTATTACTCCCAGTTGTCCATAACCTTGTGAGTCATGGACGACCATCCTAACTTGGACAGTTACTATATCTTATGGAGGGATCTTATTCATGTTTGGTGTGCTTCTATTGGGCTTCTTTTCTTGTAAAACCCTATGGACGTGTTCTGGTCATGGACGACCACCATGGATGACCTAAACTTGGTTTGGACCCCATCAGTTTCCCCCTTGTCCTTGTGTCATCCAACGAATTATAGAATTAGAGACTTCGCTTGCATCTGTGATGGAGTAACTTGCCCATTCAAAGGCAAGGCTTGAAGAGCATCTTGCCCAAACACTAGCCCAATCAGAAGCATGAAGACATGACATATTAAGACTTGCATCTATTATTAAATGGGTTTTTTTTTTTTTTTTTTTGAAAAATGGTTACTATTTAATTGATTAGTGGTTTAGGACAGATTCTATCATAATTACCATTTATAAATAATAAAAAATGTCCAATAATGGAAGCATATAAATTTAAAAATTATAGTTTTTTTTTTTTTTATTTCCATGTGGGAAATTTAATCACCACACTAGTCCACTCAATGCACTCATATTATGTGTAAAATGGGAATTCCGCTATGTAAAACTATGTTTATGCCATACATTTTACCCTGCCACTTATGATTTGTTATGAAAGTATTATAAAAATATTGTAAGCATAACATTTCTTATATATATATATATATATGCCGTATATTGGATACCCATATACGATTAGTTATTCTATTCTAAGTTTTTGTATTTCTTAAAAAAAAAAAAAAACTAATTATTATTCTCATATAATATTATATATATATATATATATGCCGTATATTGGATACCCATATACGATTAGTTATTCTATTCTAAGTTTTTGTATTTCTTAAAAAAAAAAAAAAACTAATTATTATTCTCATATAATTATTACCACAATTTACTAAATTTGCCTTTAGTTTTATGTACCGTTACTACAGTAAAATCTCCTTTACATGTTCAAAAATTCAATTTAATTATATTATTAATTTTTTTATTTAAATATAATTCTTGATTAAGCCGTACATTGTTTGCTCTGTTAGATGTATTTTAGAATTCCATGTGTTAAGGGTATACTATATCATTGGTCCATAATTTGTCTTTTTCTTTTTTAAGAGAGTCTCAGCTTATGACGTTTACTCATGATGATATTCCTGACAATAGCTCTTTATCATCAAAGCAAGATACAAATTGATTTTTGGTGTAGGAAGGGATTAAATGTTAAATCTCTTATTTAACCATTAAAAAGCTAACTTTGTCTTTTGATTCATGCAAATTGCAACTACAACTAGAACCCATAGCCATATATAGGCATTGCAAATGTCCTTTATTGTTTATTTTTTTAAAAATTAAAAACAATTGATATGTCCACTTCTATTGTTTATATAAAAAAAAAATAATCAAATTTAAAAAATAATAATGAATTTCTTTAAAATTTGGAATAAAAATAGGATAATGCTTGCATGGAAAACCAAATTTATTTCATTACATTTTTAAGTAATAATTAAAAACTCACCCCTCAAGGTGTGAGCTTAACGGGTTGAAGAATGGACTCAAAAATTCAAAGTGAGACATGACAAATTAAAACTTGTATCTATCATTAAATGGTTACTGTTTAATTGATTAGTGATTATTACCTAAAAAAGAAAGTATTTTTGGTTCTATATATTTTAATTTGAGACAAAATTTAGTTACAAAACTGGTTGTAACGTAAAATTACAATCTTACTCAAAAAAATAAACATTATTATAAATTTTAAAAATCTAACGATTGAATTGTATGTTCTTTACGATTTTAATACACATGTCAAATTTTGTATCAATCAGATATTATTTACTATATAATCTATAAGTTTAAATTTTATGCATAATTTTAAATTACAAAATTTTGCAATATAAATTGTAAGGACCCAATTTGAATTGAGTGTTGGGTTTCAGCCCAATAAGCCCAAACAATAAATTTATAGAGAGTGGGTTGACAGGCTTAGGTGCTGGCCGTCGATCACCACGCTCAAACTTTTTCTTATAAAAAAGGCTAAGTGTTTCCTTACAAATAGGGGAATGCTCCTCGGCCTGTGGCCGAGGAGGCCTCCAGGTTCTCCCCTCCTTTCTGGCTTTACTAGCTCTTCTTTTATAGTTTTCATCTTCCTATCTCCTGCTTCCATCTGTTGATCGTCTATTTGCTTTTCTTCTGGTTGTCCGTCCCATCAGAGGCCTTATCGGCACTCAATTAAAAAAAAAAAAAAAAAAAACTAATTATTATTCTCATATAATTATTACCACAATTTACTAAATTTTCCTTTAGTTTTATGTACCATTACTACAGTAAAATCTCCTTTACATGTTCAAAAATTCAATTTAATTATATTATTAATTTTTTTATTTAAATATAATTCTTGATTAAGCCGTACATTGTTTGCTCTGTTAGATGTATTTTAGAATTCCATGTGTTAAGGGTATACTATATCATTGGTCCATAATTTGTCTTTTTCTTTTTTAAGAGAGTCTCAACTTATGACGTTTACTCCTGATGATATTCCTAACAATAGTTCTTTATCATCAAAGTAAGACACAAATTGATTTTTGGTGTAGGAAGGGAGTAAACGTTAAATCTCTTATTTAACCATTAAAAAGCTAACTTTGTCTTTTGATTCATGCAAATTGCAACTACAACTAGAACCCATAGCCATATATCGGCATTGCAAATGTCCTTTATTGTTTATTTTTTTAAAAATTAAAAACAATTGATATGTCCACTTCTATTGTTTATATAAAAAAAAAATCAAATTTAAAAAATAATAATGAATTTCTTTAAAATTTGGAATAAAAATAGGATAATGCTTGCATGGAAAACCAAATTTATTTCATTACATTTTTAAGTAATAATTAAAAACTCACCCCTCAAGGTGTGAGCTTAACGGGTTGAAGAATGGACTCAAAAATTCAAAGTGAGACATGACAAATTAAAACTTGTATCTATCATTAAATGGTTACTATTTAATTGATTAGTGATTATTACCTAAAAAAGAAAGTATCTTTGCTTCTATATATTTTAATTTGAGACAAAGTTTAGTTACAAAACTGGTTGTAACGTAAAATTACAATCTTTCTCAAAAAAATAAACATTATTATAAATTTTAAAAATCTAACGATTGAATTGTATGTTCTTTACGATTTTAATACACATGTCAAATTTTGTGTCAATCAGATATTATTTACTATATAATCTATAAGTTTAAATTTTATGCATAATTTTAAATTACAAAAATTTGCAATATAAATAATTTACTGATGATAAAGCTATTAATCTTTAATTTTCTAGAAATTTTGTAAGCATGGAAGATATAAGAAGAATATGTAATCCAATATAGATTTTGTCAAAATTACCCTCCAATGAAAAGATATTAAGTAAAATTGTAGTCGAAAGCTATAACTAATTTTGTAACTAAACTTTATACTTTAATATGAGATTGAATGTAATACTAAGATTTCAATACTTGTAGCCAGTTTTGGAATGATGCAGCAAAAGTTTTGGATTTGAGGTATAACAAAGTTTAGTTACAAAATTTGTTGTAACCTTAATATATATATATATATATATTTTGAAGTGAATTTTGACAAATCCATCATTGGATTACATTTTTTTCTTATATCCTCCATGCTTACAAAATTTATAAAAGATTAAAAATCAATAATTATTTTATTAATAAATTGTTTAAATTGTAAGTTTTTATAATTTAAAATTATGTATAAAATATAAGCTTATAAATCATATAATAAATAATATATAATTAACATAAAATTAGACATGTATTGAAAACGTAAAAAACATACATCCAATGGTTAAATTTTCAAAATATGAAGCAATTTAATTTTTTTTTAAGAAAGTTGTAGTTTTAGATTACAACTAATTTTGTTACTAAACTTTTTCCTTTCAAATAGCCAAAATTTGAAGCAGCGGCAATGAAGAGGAGAGTGCTTTAGAGAGTTCAAGGATCCATGGCCTGAAACTAATAATATTAGTGCTTTATAGTTTATAGAGTTCAAGGATCCATAGTGCCAAACCTTTTTTTTTTTTTTTGGACAAACAACATAGTTCAAACCTTTTTGAGTATCAAACTATTCTCTCAAGTTTACGTAGTCCTCCTATCTTACATGCACTATGTTATTACATGAAAAAATCCATGAAGAGTGGCCTTAAAATGCTAGCAAGAAATTTCGAATTTAAGATTTCAAGAATCTTACGAAATCTTATGAACAACTCGGCCAACCACTTGAGTTTCCAAACTTCTTTTTGAACTTACCCTCTTCTTGTGCAATTAATCCACTATGCATTATTACCTCAGGAATCTGAATTGCTCAAAAACGGTCTGGAAATGAATAACGGTTTGTGTTTTCTGTGGAGGCTCTGAAGAGAGCACTGACCCATTTGTAAATCAATTTTATACAAGTGTGTTCTCATAATTGGCCTTTGTACAACTTCATTACCATCATTACCTTTTCCAATATAACACTGCTGAAACAATTAATATCTTCCACTCCGAAGGAGAAAAAAAGTAAAAACAAAAAATTAAAAGGCATCTAGAGGGAACACATCTCACATAACTATACCAGCCAAAAGAGTAGATCATCGTGTCCACCTCCAGATGATGAACACAATGACGAGTGTCAAAATCATGCCTGCATATTTGATCCAATTATCAACACGGTGCCGCCTCTCAATCAGCCTCAATACAGAATTCGAGAGCCCCACTGTATTAAGGACATCCAGTGCTTTCCGCTGTGCATTCTGAACCAAGGAAAAAGCATATCAGCAGTACTCAATAGCATCAGGACTCAGGAGCAACACTCATGTCAATGCATTACAAACCATTATTTATCGAAAGACATGAGCTATCCCAACAATTTAGACCATTGTTTTCTTTTAGGTATCTACCTCAGTCCAAAGGATTAAAGACCATACTACTGAAAACTGAATCATGCGTAATAATTAAGATATCCAAATTAGACCTGGTGTAACTTAAAACAATGTTACACCACCCAATATTTTTTAATTAGATGCAAATTTTGACAAATCCACTGTTAGATTATATTATTTTCGTATATTCTCCATGCTTGCAAAATTTCAAAGTGATCAAAAATTAATATTTTCATGTCATCAATCAATCGTTTAAATTCAAATTTTGGTAGTTTAAAATAATGCATAAAAGATGAGTTTGTAGATCAAATAGTAAATGTCATCCAAATAACATGAAAATTGGCATGAATATTAAGATCATATTGAACATGTAATTCAATGGTGGGATTCTCAAAATATATATTCTACAACAAGTTATTGGGTGATGTAACATTATTTAGAATTAAATCATGTGTAACTTGAACTCATCTCATATATATATATATATATACATATATTACACCGCCTAATATTTTTTAATTAGATGCAAATTTTGACAAATCCACTGTTAGATTATATTATCTTTCGTATATTCTAAGTGATCAAAAATTAATAATCATGTTATCAATCAATTGTTTAAATTCAAATTTTAGTAGTTTAAAATAATGCATAAAAGACGAGTTTATGGATTGAATAGTAAATGTTATCCAAACAACATGAAAATTGGCATGAATATTAAGATCATATTGAACATGTAATTCAATGGTGGGATTCTCAAAATATATATTCTACAATAAGTTACTGGGAGGTGTAACATCGCTTCGAATTAAACCATGTGTAACTTGAACTCATCTCATATATATATATATATTTGAGATGGGTTCAAGTCTACAGCTGGTGTAACTTCACAAGAGTTACACTTTTTTTGGACCATTAATTACTATTATATCTAAGGGTCAAAAAATCTCATGATAATGTCATTATTGCTCTCTAGAAATTAGCGAATTAAGCATTAATTCTTCTTGATAAAACACACACACACACACACACATGATGTTAACTTTCACTCCTTTCCTTGTCATCATATTCTTCCTGTCTTCCTCTCTCACATCACCTTGTTCTCGTGCAAACAAATCATAAGGGTGCAAGATAGATGTTGGTTGTATATTTAGCGACTTAGGTTTTCCGTGACTTTTGTTGCAGAGGTTAGCAATTGAATTGTTATTTTGGGGTGTGTTGAGCATTGGAGAAGACTGTCGGGCCATATCATATTATCAGGGAGGACATTAACCATGGTCGTCCTTAGAATGTTGCTGTTGAGTGTTGATTATCCAAAGAAAATAATGCCACAAAAGTACTAGCCTATTTTGCCATAAACCATGATGCTTTGCATATGTTGATGTAAGAGAGCCCATATTTTTTAAGATCTTTCAAAAGACCATTGTGGGAGATGACGACATGGCTGAAACATAATGTTGTTAGAGCACTAATTTTTTTTTAATTGACATTTTCCGTGTTTTTAATCCTTAGAAATACTCATCCTCAACAATCATTCTCTAAAACAATAGTGACTTTGGCCATGTATTTCTAAAATTTTCCAGTACCTCAAGACAGTACCATAAAGAAATCAACTTGTTCTCGTGCAAACAAATCATAAGGGTGCAAGATAGATGTTGGTTGTATATTTAGCGACTTAGGTTTTCCGTGACTTTTGTTGCAGAGGTTAGCAATTGAATTGTTATTTTGGGGTGTGTTGAGCATTGGAGAAGACTGTCGGGCCATATCATATTATCAGGGAGGACATTAACCATGGTCGTCCTTAGAATGTTGCTGTTGAGTGTTGATTATCCAAAGAAAATAATGCCACAAAAGTACTAGCCTATTTTGCCATAAACCATGATGCTTTGCATATGTTGATGTAAGAGAGCCCATATTTTTTAAGATCTTTCAAAAGACCATTGTGGGAGATGACGACATGGCTGAAACATAATGTTGTTAGAGCACTAATTTTTTTTTAATTGACATTTTCCGTGTTTTTAATCCTTAGAAATACTCATCCTCAACAATCATTCTCTAAAACAATAGTGACTTTGGCCATGTATTTCTAAAATTTTCCAGTACCTCAAGACAGTACCATAAAGAAATCAGTGGATGAGGCCAGAAAGTACATACTGCAAAAAGAAAGATGTGAGAGAGGAAGATGATGATGATGATGAGGAGAAGAGTGAACATTAATGCTATGTGTGAGAGTTTTATTTATTTATTTATTTTTTATTTTATTAAGAAGAGTTATTGCTTCATTGGCTAGTTTCTAGAGAGCAATAATGCCATTACCATGAGTGTTTTTTGACCCTTAGATCTAATAGTAATTAATGGTCCAAAAAATGTGTAACTATTGAAAGAATTCCAAATTCTCATGCAGCATATCTAACGATACCCAATTAATATTCAAAATCTCAATCATTTATGGCTTTATCCAAGAATAAAGCATGCCAATTCTGTAAGCTTCTATTTTGAAGAGAGAATAAGGGATGTGGGGGAGGAATTTGAGATGCAAGAAGAAGAAAACAATGTAATAATAAAATTGAAGAAAAATAAAAAATAAAGGATGTAACCACCACAAAGGGTGGTGGTCTAGCGGCAATCGTTCTTGCTCCAATGTAGTTTGGGAGGTGGAGGTTCCAAGTTCAAATCCTGCAATGAAAAGTGCTTTGGAAAAGACCCCACAGCCCCGGCTCAATGCTCACTAGTGCCCTCATAGGGCTAGGATAATAGGGCTCACTGGTTCAACTGCTTGCAGGCCTGGCTCCAGCAAGTAGGTTAGGCTCCGGCTTAGGGTCTGGGCTTGCAACTCGTCAGGTTAGGTTCTTAATACCTGAGTGGTGTCTTGAGTGCAAAAACTTGTGAGAAGCGCACAATGTCCAAAAATAGTGACTACCAGTGTGCCAAGATCTAGGGTAAGAATCAGCGATATGTGGAGGGGCTCATGGACAACGTTTGGAGCCACAATGATGCACTGAGAATAAGAAAAGCAGGATGCCAATGTGAGGAAGGCCCGAGATCATCAATTTGGGGTCTTTAGAGATTGGTACTTTTGCTGTTTAGTGGAATGCATTGTAAGGTGTTTGGTGATTGAAAGGGTTTCGACTTGGTATGGATTAATGGTCGAGTTTGTGGCAGTTGGGTTGTGGTGGCTAGAGGGTGATTATTTGAGTCTTACTCGTCAGTGTGTGCATGTGTTTTAATATAAAAAAACATTGGGTTGTAATCTAGGCTCTTGGGGTGGCTTGGGCTCAATGACCAACTTAGGTTTTGGTTTGAAGCTCCAAGAGCAGTTTTATTAATCAAACTCTAAACTGTCTCCCTAGGAGTACAGTAATATGCTTATATAGACTATAACTTGACCCAAATTCTAGTTAACTTAGGAAATCCAAATTATTGAATTATAAAAATAACTTCAATACTAGGAAATTAAATGAAACAGTAATAGCCTAATTAACTAACAAGATCTAAAATAAAATCTAAGTGACCAATAGAAATACAATTGACTTCCAAATTTCAACAAGACTAGATTAAGATAAAGCTTTCTTTGCACTTCCCATTTGGGGGTGTTTTTTTTTTTTTTTGTAGTGCTAGTGTTTTTGAATTGTTTTTTTCTTGAGTTAATAGATTTAAATTCTTTATGTAATTTCTCTTACATTCATCAATAGATTTGATGGTGTTCATGTTGAAAATATACACCAACCCAACCCCCCCCCCCCCCAA
>NW_027070009.1:114123-123891 GCF_002906115.3 Quercus suber | reverse complement strand
TTTTTTTACGTGTACTTATTCTTCTAACTTTCATTGCAACCATGAAACAAGTATTTTCAATTATGAATATTATAACAACCATATTTTGCGACAAAATGAAGCTAGATATTTCACAAAAATAAAAAATAGAAAATGAAAGATAATATTGTAATAAACTCTTTATCTTGCATATCAAAAGGGAAATTATAGCAAAATTTAGTACATAATTAACAATAGATGAATTTAATGATACAGTAGAATTTAGACTTCTATTTAGATATATCAAAGTCAAATAGTTTTTTGTATTTTTTTTTCTTTAGTTTTTTTTTTTTTTTTGGTTCTAATACTGTATGAATGCTAATTTTAGTTTTCATTTATTAATTTAGTTTTAAATGAGTGTATGTTTCATGGGTTCCATTTAGTTCAACTAATAAAGTCTTTGATAGTTGAATAAGAGATCTGAAATTCAATTCTCACCTACACCAAAAACTAATTGGTATCTTGGTCAATTTGAGGTTCAATTTTTGCTTACACTAAGAACCGATTGATTTCTAACTTCACAAGAGTTACACATTTTTTGGACCAGACCATGGATTACTATTAGATCTAAAGGTCAAAAAACACTCATGGTAATGACATTATTGCTCTCTAGAAATTAGCCAATTAAGCATTAATTCTTCTTAATAAAGGATTAAAAAAAAAAAAAACAGCATTAACGTTCACTCTTCTCCTCGTCATCATCTTCTTCCTCTCTCACATCTTTCTTTTTGCAGTATGTATTTTCTGGCCTCCATCATTGATTTCTTTACGGTACTATCTTGAGGTACTAGAAAATTTTAGACATACATGGTCAAAGTCACTATTGTTTTAGAGAATGATTGTTGAGGCTAAGTATTTCTAAGGATTAAAAATACGGACAAAGTCAATTAAAAAAATTAGTGCTCTAACAACATTATGTTTCAGCCATGTCATCATCTCCCACCATGGTCTTTTGAAAGATCTTAAAAAATAAGGGCTCTCTTCCATCAATATATGCAAAGCATCATGGTTTATGGCAAAATAAGCTAGTACTTTTGTGGCATTATTTGTCTTTGGATAATCAACACTTAACAGCAACATTCCAAGGACCACCATGGTTAATGTCCTCCTTCATATGGCCCCACAGTCTTCTCCAATGCTCAACACACCCCCAAAATAACAATTTAATTGCTAAACTCTACAACGAAAGTCATGGCGAACCTAAGTAGCTAAATATACAACCAACATCTATCTTGCTCCCTTATGATTTTTTTTGCACGAGAACAAGAAGGTAATGTGAGAGAGGAAGACAGGAAGAAGATGATGACAAGAAGAGTGAAAATTAATGTTATGTTTTTTTTTCCCCTTTATTAAGAAAAGTTAATGCTTAATTGGCTAATTTCTAGAGAGCAGTATTGACACTACTATGAGTGTTTTTTTAACCCTTAAATCTAATAGTAATCAATAGTTTAAAAAATGTATAATTTTTATGAAGTTATACCAAATATAACTTAAACCCATCTTTTATATATATATATATATATATTCATGGTGCCGCTCCTAAGTCTAACTTAATAGTGATTAGTGGGAAGTGACTAGGCTGATTTGAAGCTGAAGGGGGAAGGGAGGAGGGTTGAGAATAAAGTGAAAAAGCACAAGCCTATTTAGGTTATCATGCCAAAAATTGGTGAAGTTCCCAATATTTCTGATGGCCCAACAAAGAGCCTTGCAAAATAAAGGCCAACCCTTTTTTGTGGCAGTTCAAGTTTACGGAATCCTTGCAACTGATTTTCACATCTGAGGCCCAAATAACTTTCTATCCAACAAACATTTTCATTCAGTAGAAAAAGCCCAACATCCCCACCAAAAAAAAAAATCACCGCTATGCCCTGGCTAGTACGAAAATTTGTTGGACACGAACTGTGACAATTTGTTGGTCTTAGCATTTTTCTTTTACATTATCAACTTCAGTGCCCTTCCCTATTTTCTTTTCAATTTTCCCAAAATCGTGTGCTCTAAATTTTCCTCACTTTTCTTTTTTTAATTAATTAAAACGGTAATTTAATATTTATGAAAAGGAAAGGGATAAAATAATTCTAGAAATATGCCTAATTGGACATACAATTTTATGACTTATTGACTTGTGCGATTCTAAGTATATAGTAAATTATTTTCTATCTATATAGACAATATGCTCATAACTTTTTGCCAATCACTCGTAATCATAAAAAGTAATAAGTTGTGAAATTGTGTAAGAATCATTATGTCTATAATATTGTTGAAAAGAAAACAAGAAAAGGAACGAGGACACATTAAAGGGTACGGTTAATGAGTATCTTAAAGACATTTGTTAGCAAGTCATTTTATGACAATTTTAATATTATTTTTATGAGAAATATAAAAAACTGTCATAAAAATTATTATTATTATTATTTATAAAAAAAAAATATTTTTTAAACCAATGAAGTTAGGGTACGAATTACTAACGAGAATTGTGTCAGTGGAGTTGTTTAGGTGGAGCAGAAGTAATAGATATATAGGCAGTTGAGAAACATGCACTACCAGCCATTAGCTAGCTAGCTAGAAAGTTGAAAAGGAAGGTTAGGTTCATTAAAAATGTTCGGTGTTTCTCTAGTAGAAAGTAGAATGTTTGGTCCATTTGGCCGATCACTTGGCTAAGCAATTATAAGCACGTGCAAGAAACTAACTCTTTTTTACATACATATAGATATATAGTTGAGCTACCCTTCCATCTTATTGTCTACACCCTTCAATTTATGTAGAGATGATTCAATGATCGATCGTTTCAATTTTCAAGTATGGACGTTGCCAATTTTGAGCTTCAATTTTTCAGCCCAGGTTAGCTGCTGCTTTTAAACCTTATTCGTTCTTATTCTACCTTGTTTTTTTGAGAAGGTATTCTTATTCTACCTCATTCCTTCTATCTTATGTCTAGGCATTAGAATTAGAAGCTGTGTGTGTATGTAATATATATGGTTGACAATACTTTAATTGATTTTCAAAAAACGTCATGGTCTATATATATGTTTATATAGCCAGCTGGGTTAATTTCCAAACATAGTCGTCGTTCTTTACAATTGTTTCTGTGGAATTGTTTTGCTATTTGTGGAAATTAATTTGCCATTGGTAATCATGCGTTAGTAAAAATGCATGTTATTCCAACAAAATATATATATATATATATATTATAGAAAGGCTGGCTTCATTAAAACAAGCTTTGTGGAGACGTACAGTCTAATTTTGCATTCAAGATGTAAGTAAGAGCAATAAAGAGATGTTTATTTGGATACTGCCTATATTAATTAATTTTACTTCATTTTTACCATGAATTTTTTTGAGTAGTAGAACTGAATGAATTTGCATGCAGGTATATATATATATATATAAGAATATTTTTCTTTTCTTTTTCCCCCTAATGATGAGAAAAGACAAAGACAATAAAAGATGCTTAAAAAAAAAGAATTTCTTATTTATATCTTCTCGTTTCTCCTCCCTTTACTAAAATAAATACATACTTTTTAGCAACCAATTGCCTCCAATATTTGACACCCCTTCGCTTGAAATAAACCTACATACATCCTAGCTACTACTCTATTTAATTTATTTAAAAAAAAAAAAGCTAATTTTTAGAACAAGTATGGCTAGCTCCTCCATTTCAAATTTCCAATTAATACCCCCCCTTCCCCTTCTTCTCAAGGGTGATGGGTGACCAGTATATATCCACCATGCATGTTGATCATTTTAGAAGTTGAAGCTCACTAACTTTTGCCTTAATTTGTGTCCATAAAGGTGGACCAAAAAGAATAAAATTGAAGTAAACCTGTATCTACGATCCCAACATGATATAGCGCCGGGGAGAGACATTCCAGTATCTTACTAATATATTTTACTTGCTCAATACTGAAGCTTGCATTTGCATGACCCTATATTCTTGTAAATGGGGGCAACAATAGGATGATTACTATTCAGCTTTTACAGTAGTCAATGCTTAAATCAATAAACAAATGAAGTCATCAAATTCCGTGGATAGACAGACATGCAATATTAATTGTCTTTCCATTTCCTTTAATTAATTAATTTTTAACTCAAATATTTGAATTTATTTGGTTTTGTGTGGTTTATATGAGTTCCTCAAGCTTACAGGTAAACTTTATAGTGTGTTGAAAGATTTAAATAGGAATAATAAATAAACTAGACAACACATAGATTAAATTAAGATCTCTACTAGCTAGATCAATAATTAAGCGGTACACAATTCTCAAGGCTGTAAGTTGTTATTAGTTGATAAATAAATGATGTCAATAGTGAACCTATATAAAAGTTAGTAAAAACTTGTAAACTCAGTTGTTAAATTTTTTGTGTAGTTAGCATTTGTAAAGTTGTGATTTCCAACTAGCCTTTGTTAGCTTTAATTCCGTGACGAAATTAATTGTATTTTCTTCAATCATTTTCTTGTATTTATGTAGTTTATTTGTAAGGGATGTGTATAAAAGATTGGTGAAGAATCAAAAGTCAAAGAAGAATTAGTGCAGTTTGCGACTAGCTCACGAGAAGCTTGTGAGGAGAGTAACTGCGAAAGGTCACGTGTGAAGCACATGACTAGAAGCTAAAAAGTCATGTCAGGCTGTCAAATTCACTAGTACTTCGCGCGAAAGACCATCTCGCGAGGTATTTGCAAAACTCTCTGTTGGGCAAAAAAAAAAAAGTGTTTTACCAAATTCTTTACTCACACTATATATATCCTTAATATCCACGAAATGTAAGGAGTGCTTTTCAGAGAGAAAATCCTAGCAAAAATACTTGCGAGTTAGAGATTGTCATACCCACAATTATCTACACATTTTCTCTAGGTTTTCCTCTATTCCTACCTCTCAATCTCTACATTCTTGAGAGATTCTTAGCCCAAACATTTACCTCACGCAATCAGAGTGTTAAGTCAAGTTTTGGTGCCTTTGGAAAACATTAGAATGAGCCATTAAGTGGTAGATGCAATCAGACTAAATTGCGGGATCCGAAAAGCTAGTGAAAACAAGATTCCGAGAAGTCCGTTGATAGCAGGAGCTTGAAGGGCTCAAGTACATGAGGTAGACTAGGCTTGAAGGGTCTTTTGTTATTCATGTACTCCAATTTATTCACTAGTGGATTGATTTCAACTTGGAGAGTCGCGGAGAGATTTTTCGCTGACTTCTATAGTTTCCTCTTCGATAACACGTCTTGGTGTTATTTTATTTTGTGTTTGCATCTCTCTTCTCTACTCTTTAAGTTTCTTTTATTCATTGTGGTTGAGTATGGTTTAGAGTAGTGTTACCAGTTTATTGCGCTTATTTACTCTTATTTCACACTTTGATAGGTTAGAGTAAAACCAATCTAGCCGTAATTTTAAAATTAGGGTCTGAACAAGCATTAGTATTTTCACACTAATTAAGCTTTCAGCATTACTTATCTAATTTAAGTTAAACTATTAAACTCCATAATAACTATGTCCAAAGAATATTCACATCAAAGGTACTAAAATAACTAAAATGCTTTTTTAGCACTCAAAACATTAAAAAACTTACCATATCAAAGGTGTTAAAAGTCAAAAATTTAAACCCCTATCTTGGCTATTTACTGTAGCTACATGGTAAATACAAAAAGCATTATCTAAATGAAAGTTAAAGAGAGACTCTTGAGTGGTAAAGCTTTTTTTTTTTTCATTAAAAAAAAAAAAACTTAAATGAAGTTGTAAAAGAATAGAGTATTTGATATTAGATGTATTATATTGTAAAATAGTTTGTTAAAATTTTAAAATAAATAAAGTAATTTTTTAAGTCGATAAAAACTAAATCTTTTTAGCACCTTTATGAATGCTCTAAAAAATGGTTTGTCAAAAAAAAAAAAAAAAGACGTGATTTTTTCCAATTTTATTTCTTTTCTTGACTGAGGCTACAGACAAACAAATATGGTGCAAAGCTTTTAGGCTTAAAAGTTAAAATAGAAATCTAGTAGTCGACAGAGATACTTTGAGCTCTCAAATGGAGCTGCAAGGGCTGCAACCTGAAGCCAACTACTTTGGGAATTGGGACCCAAAAATTTACCATGAAAACAACCACGACAAAAACAATTGAAAAAGCTTTTAAAAAAAAACAGTACACGTAAAACAAATTAAGCTCCACAACCGAGGGCATGGCATATATAGGCTGTCTCAAACTTTAAAATTAAAAAAAAAAAAAAAAAAGAAAAGAAAAGAAAGAAAAGCACATACATGTTAAACAAATTAAAGGCCTACTTACAAAGCTGCCATTGAGTAAGAAAGGCCCTTCAAGACCATAATTGTTGGTTCCTTTCCCTTTTCCGTGGGAGCTTGATTTCTTGACTGTCTTCCAAGGAATCGTCAAGAGATAATTAACAGCTCTCTCTCACGAGTCAACTTAAGTGAGTGACTTAAATTCCTCTTGCAATTAAGAGGCCACAGTACTAGTTGTTGGTCCCTTTGAGATTTGATCTCGTGAACTCCCATATATGACCATGAGGGTTTTTATTTTACGTAAGACTTTTGTTTAATTAGGACAAAAAGAGAAAAAAAATGGTAGAATGAGAAATCCTCTTCCTATATAGGCGTCTTATCTATATATAGTTGCACTAATAGCATTGCCCATATATAGTAAACATGACATATGACCCTACACAGAAAGGATGTTTTATCTCACGAGCCTCTCACAACATAAATAATGTTTGTCTTATATATTATGAGAGAGGTCTCATAAAACTGTATCATATATGCATGGGATACTTTTTGCTATTTAACAGACTAGCCTATATGAGCCATTATAGATTGAGTGGTATTTATTTAAGTTTTCTATGCGAGAGATTTAATACCAAAACCAAGTGGATGAGAGGGTACACCCGCGGAACAACAGTACGTAAGGAGATTAATAGAATGGCGAGAGAGGTAGGTTTTTGTTAGACATGTATGCTGTTTCAATTAGGCCTTTGTTTTTTCAATTCTTCTAAACAAAAAGGCGGCATTTTAATGCACATACATATTAAAACGTCGTTGTTTAACAATAATTGATTTTTCTTTCTTTTTTTAATCATATATATAGATGACAAGTTTGTTGCATGTCGACCAAGCCCACCATCAAGTAATTGAATTGTCAACGTCGGCTCTGATGATCGAGTTTGAACTGATCAGTAACAGCCAAAGTTGATCGGTTTCGGCCGCTTCTATACTTCTCACACTGGTGGGCACCTCTCCATCAATTTCAAGCGGTTTCCAATTCCGAGGTTGAGGTTCAAGAATTTGAGAATATCCTATCATCAACTTCTACTTCAATGGATAATCTACCAGCCCTGCTTATTTTCAGGTTAGCCTTACTCTATATATATATATGCTACCACATGGCTTAACCTTCCTTTGTCCGCATCTCAATGGGAAAATTATGTACTTCAATCCACAAAGGCATAATCTTAATAAGATAAGAGAATGCTTCGACTATATATCCAGTACAGCTCACTTCTTCTTAAGGTGGTAAGGTATATCAAGAAAAGTCCCCCAAACATTATATGCTGTGAAAGATATTTCAAATGGAATGTCGTCTAGATCTGCACCCTCTATCATAGTTCTCACATACACGTGTGTTATAGACTGTATTAGTCATATAATGCTCACCAATTTCAGGTTTTTGAGTGAGCGCCCAAGATGGGTTAGCTGTTGTTTGAGTGAGCCTAAACTTAAAAGCCACTAAGTCTTGCATGTTAGAATTGATGTTCGGATTATGCATGAGAAAGAGAGAGAAGCGAAAGAAATAGAAAGTGGAAGAAAAATGAACATGGTTTGGCCTGACTGCTAAGACTACATCCACAATAAAAAGCTGCATGAGAGGCTACATCTTTTAAGTTCTTAGTGTAACAATGAACTCCAATGTAGATTATATATAGTAGCTAACCTTAGATTAACCTTAAGGTTTTAGTACTTACATTACAAATACGATAACTTACTTCGTTTGTTCTACGAGTACGAGCTTAGAATGTGCTTGGGTCTCTTAGATCTTAATATTTCTAATATTCTTAAACTGAAGGGGTAAGCTTTAGTTTGGAATGGAAAACCATTACAAAGTTGGATCGAATTGGATGTACAGAAGATTGAGCTTGATATGGAATTAATGGAATGGAATTTACGAAATGGATGTGATCAGTGGTAGCAGAAAACAACATTTGGCCTTGGATGATGGATTCAGGACAACTGCCAACAATGATGACTTTGATAAATGTAAGCATTGTGAGTGCAGCGACGACATCAACAAGAATGATGATATTAATTGTGAACAACGTTGTGTTGGTAGCAAGTAATTGAAAATTGGTTCGACGGGGCACATCTAACCCTTAGGCCTTAGGCCTTAGAGATGCATGAGTTAGCCACCTTTGATGAAACTTGCATGGGTAATATTCTTGAGTATGGTTATAGCACATGGTGAAGTATGACGCTAGTGCATATATATATGGTATGTGGGTCTAAGTCTTGATGCATGGCATGTGTGAGTGCGGATGGTTGGCATACTCTTCTGATGATGCGTGAGGGTGCATGAGGGGTTTCTGGGGAGCTTTTGATGGAATTATGAAAAGTTGCGTGAGATCTTTAATTGATTTATGTGGTTGATGGCTCGAAAAGAAACACAAAGGGTGTGGATACTATGTTAGAAAAACTGACACATGGCTGTGATATACCATGTTAAAACTGTTCTTGGGATTATTCAACCGTTTTGCGCCCATTTCATGCATTATACAGGAAATGAAGACTATTTCTTACATGCATGCATGGCTGCAACCAATAAAATTTGAATGGCCTGTGGACATTGTCTAATTTGAAGTGGACCGTAGCAAATATATTCTCTTGCATTAGTAATCGGATTAAAGTAATTGCATTACTATGTTTCTGGCATAATTAGTAGTACAATTCTTGCTCAGCTGTTTAATTTTCTCACTATTCTTCTATGAACTTGTTACTACATTGCATCTTAGATAAGCTAAAGCTCATGAATTCTAATACTCTTAAATAGGATTATGTAACATATGCAGTAAAGAAAGCTGTGCCAAATTATATTTATCCTATGGCTTGGAGCATCAATAACGCCCACATATGATGAATTCGTTTATGTGTGTGCAAACTCTATAGTTTCCAGGTGATATATAGTGTGTGTATATATATATCATGTCATCGTATTTATCACAATTAAAGAATATAAATAAATTATTGACTGCTTCATGTCTTCTTCCAAGCCCTTTTTTTTTTTTTTTGAAGGGGGGAAGGGGAGAGGGGGGGGGGGGGGCATCGACTTTTCATTCAGCATGCAACAAAAAACTATATTTGGTGAGTATTTGTTTTGAGGTAGTTAATGAAACTTTACAGGCAAGAAGAAATAATTCGTATTTGAGACCAAGATAAAATTTATATATGAGCTCATACGCTAGAAAAGCTATTCTTGATCTTTGATTTATATTGATGAAGTAAATTCATTTAGATACATCTAATTGCATGCGGCTGAAAAACTATAGCGAGTGTATATTTGTGTTACAACTGCAACAATGCTACATACAAAAAAGTCCATAACTCATTTAAATGTTATATTGTGATTAGCACTTCATTGAAAAATACTAAAATCACAAAAAATTACAAAATTTTTACCACAACTCTCGCCATGTAGCAAGTTATGAGTAGTTGCATAATTTTTTGAAACATTTATTGCTCATATTCAATCACTAGCCCAAGAT
>NW_027070009.1:102932-114106 GCF_002906115.3 Quercus suber | reverse complement strand
CTTATCCTTAAAAAAAAAAAAAAAAAAAAAAAACAAGAATGAACATTTCATTTGCAAACCAATACTTTTTTTTTCTTTTTATAATCATTTGCAAACCAATACATAATACATTGACACTAAAGATCTATAATTTCTAACAATCATGTAGTCTAAGTTTTTCTTAAAACACAATTATGAAAAACACAAAAAAAAAAAAAAAAAAAAATCACAATAACATGACACACATAAAATGATAATCAAATTGATATAGTTTTGGAGCCCCTCATGATCATGCTAGGTGATTAATATTGTTTAACTCACTTTGTTCATCACGCGAAGTATGTATTGTAGATCTGATCAGTTCAGCTTCCCAGATGGCAGCATGGTTGAAGGTCGGCGCGGAAGAAGAAGAAGAAATGAGAGGATTAAAAGTAGGCTGTTGTTGTTGTTGATTCACAAACATATTGTCATTAATCAAGGAATCCAGAAATGAAGAGAAGGTATCCTCATTGCAGTTTTCAATATATTCTTCTTCATTTCCTTTTACATAGCCACCTCGCAATCCCATGGTCATTGCACCATCAGAATTATGCCAATTCTGAGTGTTACTAATATCATTCACCACCAGATTTTGATATTGACCCAGTTGGTCATTTGCATCACTTATTTGAATACCACTGACTAGAGAGCTTCCACCAGTTTCTTCTATTAACCCAGGAGACAAATTAGATTTAGGGTCTGGTTTTGAATTTGATGCAGCGTGATCATGAGCTATGATTACTTCTGGGGAATTATTAGGGTTAGGGTTGACTACTAGTGGCTTGTGGGTTCTTGGATCAATTCCTTGGCTGATTAGCTTCTTGCTAAGATGGGTATTCCAATAGTTTTTTATCTCATTGTCAGTTCGTCCCGGAATTCTTCCAGCTATCAAAGACCACCTGGAGAGAGAGAGAGAGAGAGAGAATGACAAATTGGCACAAAAACCTCAAGCTGAAGCTCAAAACTCAAAAGCCCAAATGGACAAAGTGATAATGAACTCCAAAAGTACTAGGTGATTTGGTTGGAGAAGAAAAGCCTGAAAGTTAAATGATTAAAGGAGTACATATATATGATGTATGATTAATTAATGGTATTAATTACCTGTTACCAAGTAAGCGGTGAAGGCGAAGAATGAGATCTTCCTCATCAGGAGCAATACGTCCTCTCTTAACAGAAGGACGGAGATAATTCATCCACCGAAGGCGACAGCTCTTGCCACAGCGGAGCAATCCGGCACGTTTTGGTAGAGTGCGCCACCGTCCTTCACCTTCTCTTTTGATGTAATTTGATAAAATCTCATCTTCCTCAGGAGTCCATGGCCCTCTTTTTATCCCCACTTTGCTACAACATGGTGTCTTGCTCGTCGACCCTCCTCCCGATGATGGGTTCCTCATGATGTTAATATCTCTCTCTCTCTCAGCTAGCTTATTGGATTGGTTACTACTGTAGCTGCCTAGAGTAGATCTTTTTTTGCTGGGTAATGGATAATGAGAATTTTAGTTTAGGGTTTGATTCAAATATGGTGTTTTATAGGCACACGTATCGATGAAGAAAGCAGACTCAAAAATCAAAATGGAAAGAGAGCAAAGAAACAAACAAAACAAAATAAAGCAAAAAAGTTTAAACACCCAATCAAATTGCAACACCTGGATATAAGTTGCTTTCCGGTTTCCTCCTTTGATTGCATGGGCGGCCCATTCCTACTTCCTCATTCTCTTTCTCCGTCTCTTTTAGTCAGCTATCCCTTTTTTTTTTTTTTTTTTTAACATTTAGTCAGCTATCCTATTCCTATATCAGAGGCCTTTCTTATACCTTATCCGTATGTATTCAACGTATCATTATTATTAGTATATTATTATTTTTTTGGAAAATTTGAAGTTAAAAAAAATAAGGAATGAATAATTCTAGAAATAACCATGTCTAATTCTATAATTTGTTGATTCGTGTAATTGTAAAGAGTTGATATTTTATGTCTAATATAACCTAGTTATCATTTTAGATTGGTTATTTACAATTGTATAAACCAATAAATTATAAAATTAGATGCGACAATAATTGTGCTCGTAAACCAACCGGTAAGAAATAAATGAAAACTGGAGGCATTAGAATATTTTGGCAAATCCGCCACCTTCACTGGAAGGAACGTACAAGACTTCAACTTTAACCCAGTTTGACCAGTAGTGGTCTCTAACTCTCTAAAGCGTTTGGAGAAAATTTTTGGTGCACACCTTTGTGCCAAGCGGCCGGCTAGGGTTGCTTGCTTACTTCTTTTCATTTATTTATATATATTTTTCCCTTGTTTCGAACGATCATGATCACAAATTACTTATATCTTTCTTATGCTTTGAGAAAGGAAATAAACCTCATGCATGAATAACGTATTGTACATGCTCGGTTTGTGTTCTAACCTTATCACATGAGCCAGTCCTACATTATTACAGTGGAACTGCTTATGTTCAATAGGAGTGGTGCAAATTTTTCACTATCAGAAAAAAATAAGCTATACAAGTTACAACATACTTTCTCAGTTAAAACTTAAAACTCTAACATGGTACATTAATTGAAGTTCCAATACGCCTTTATTGAACTGCAAGCTGGGGCTAACCTACTATTCATCCTTGCATATTAAGCTTCATTGAGTCTTATGAGCTCCACTCTGCCAATAAGGCCTCTAGACTAGATATCAGCATTAAATTCTCATTCAGAATATGAACCACCATTTTTAACATTTTCTAGTATTCCTATTTATTATTTCTCATTGTTTTTGCAAATAAGATTATCCTCTCATTTGTTTTAAAATGGATCGATGATCCATTATATGTTGAAGATTTCTTTTTTAAATTTTATAATCTATATATATTAATTGGTAAAGTTTAGAAAAAGTTCAATTAAAATTTAAAATTAGAATCCAATTTGCGCCAGCTGAAAGCAACTGAGAAACATGCTATCCGGTCTGGAGATGCAAGCCGTATGAGGTTGCTAGAGGATGAGGTTAATCAACTTCTTGATAAGGAAGCCAAAATGTGGAGGCAACGGTCCAAAATTGCATGGCTTCGCGATGGTGATCGTAATACTCGGTTTTTCCATAGTAAGGCCTCTCAACACCGTCGGCGGAACTATATTACCAAGCTGCATGATGCTAATGGAGGATGGTGCTCAGGCCAGGATCAAGTTAATGCCACCATTGTAGACTTCTACCAAAATCTCTTTACCTCAGGTAGCCCTAGCAATTTTGAGGAGGTTATTGAGACTATTCCGCATGTGGTAACTGGTGAGATGAATGATTCGCTTATGGCTGATTTCAAAATTGAGGAAGTGGAGATTGCTCTGAAGCAGATGGCACCCCTAAAAGCTCCTGGTCCGGATGGTATGCCTCCTCTCTTTTATCAAAGTTATTGGTCCTTACTTGGGTCGGATGTGTCAACTACTATTTTGCACTATCTCAATTCGGGATCTCTCCCCCAAGCCCTTTGCCATTCTTTTATTACATTGATTCCTAAGGTAAAGGATCCCACATATGTCTCTGAGTTTAGACCTATTAGCTTGAGTAATGTTTTGTATCGTATCTTTGCTAAGGTTCTCACTAATCGTTTGCAAGCTATTATGCCTAATCTTATTTCAGAGCATCAAAGTGCATTCTTGTCTGATAGGTTGATTTCAGATAATATATTGGTGGCATTTGAGACTTTACTTTATATGCGGAATCACAATAAGGGAAAATCTGGCTTTATGGCCTTGAAACTTGATATGAGCAAGGCATATGATAGGGTGGAGTGGGAGTACATGGAAAGAGTAATGATAAAGATGGGTTTCCATTCCAGGTGGATAAAATTGATGATGATGTGTATCACTACAGCCTTTTACTCGGTGCTAATTAATGGGGAGCCTCATGGGCATATCACTCCAACACGTGGTTTGCGCCAAGGAGATCCACTGTCCCCCTATTTTTTCCTCATGTGTATTAAAGGTCTCCATGGTTTAATTAGTAAGGCATCCCACAATGGTGACATCCGGGGTGTCTCTCTTTGCCGGAATGGACCTAGAATCACTCACCTACTTTTTGCCGATGATAGCCTAATTTTTTGCAGAGCTAGAGAATAGGAATGTCAAAGCTTACTTGAGGTGTTGGCCACGTACGAGAGAGCTTCTGGGCAGCAAATCAATCGTACTAAGACCACTATTTTCTTCAGTAGATCCACCAATGCAGATACTCAAACAATGATTCAAAACTTGTTGGGTGTTACTGTTGTTCAACATTATGAGAAATATCTTGGACTTCCTTCATTAGTTGGCCGTAATAAAAAGGAAAGTTTCACCTACATCAAGCAGCAAGTTTGGAAGAGGATTCAAGGGTGGGAGGGTAAGTTACTCAGTCAGGCGGGTCGGGAGATACTAATTAAGGCGGTGGTGCAATCCCTCCCAACTTATACCATGGCATGCTTCAAACTTCCTACCTCACTTTTTCATGAACTTGAGAGCATGATTTGTAGATTTTTTTGGGGGCAAAGGGGTGATAATAGGAAGATTCACTGGGTGAAGTTCGAGCTAAGGCATGTGCCAAACTATTACAATGTCTCCTAACATGAGATAAACTAAGCAATGAAAACCGAGCCATGAGCATACGAATGTCTGCAAGTAAATGACCATAGTGAGCCAAAGAATTGCCACCCTTCGCTAAAGATTTGATCAAAACTTCAGAGTCTCCTTCAAGATGATGTTGTAGAAGCCAAGTTCAAGTGTAAGCTCCAATGCTTTCCGTGCCGCCAAGACTTCCACCTCTATAACTAAACTGGGTAGAGGTATTTGCTGAGTAAGAGAAGCCATGATCAGTCCATGGTCGTTGCGGATCACAACTCCCAAGCCAGCAAGTCCTTCTTCAACAAAAATCGCGCCATCGAAGTTGACTTTATAAGTATCTTGAACCGGTGCCTGCCAAGCTGCTACCTGATGGGGTCGGGTTTGGTGAAAGCCAACGCTGCAAGAAGCTCTCTCTAGGAGTCGATCTTGAGCAAATTCAACCACCTGACCGAGTGAGAGTGCAGGCTTGCCCAGGCACAAATTATTTCTCCCATTCCATAGTGTCCATAGCACAGCAGCAAAAAGATCGGGCTCCCTATTACCTGCAAAAATAAGCTCAAAAATATCAGTGAAAGAGGAGCACGCCTAAAGCATGCTATGATTCCATTGAGCTCAAGACCTCCAAACGGGTTGCAAAGCTGGGCAGAGGAACAAGGCATGAACCACATCCTCCTGATGCAATTTACAAACATCACAGCAGCCCTCAGTAATGACCTTTCTGCGGATCAGATTAGTCTTGGTTGGCAATGAATCCTTACAAGCCTTCCAAGCTAGGTGCTTGACTTTATTTGGAACCTGAAGTCCCCAAATTTTCTTCCAAAGAGGCGTGAGCACCGAAATGTCTGAAGGCCCAGGCAGGCCATGTTGCTGTTGCTCATGAAGATACCTGTATCCGGATTTGACAGAATAGACTCCATCGGGGTTAAAAGGCCAAATTAGGACGTCATCCTGTATGGATCGGTAGAGAGGCATATTTTTTATAAGGGTTGCTTCAAAGTCATAGAACAAATTATCAATGACATTCACCTTCCACTCCTTAATGTCTGGGTCGACTAAATCAGCCACCAACCTCACTCCCCTCCCTTCAGCTCGTGGTGATAAGACCTTGGGGTGACATGAGCTGGGTAGCCAGTTCTCACCCCAAATAGGAACAGACCTGCCTGACCCAATCCTCCATTTTGCGCCTCGTTTAATCACGTTCCTACCCTTCATAATACTCTTCCAAGCATACGAGGAGTTAGCTGGAATTTTGGCCTCCATAACCGATGTATTAGGGAAGAATTTTGCCTTGAACACACAGTAGAATAAAGACGACTTGTCATGGAGCAAGCGCCAAGTTTGTTTGGCCAAAAGCGCATCATTGAATAGAGACAAATCTTTGATTGAATATGTGTGTNAATAGTTTGGCACATGCCTTAGCTCGGCGAGCATCCTCTACCCCTGATTTGTCAATCTGGATGGAAGAAATACCACCAGACCTTAACTCTGTATACATGGCTGATTTGAGTGGTCTAAGCTAATAATATTTTACTGTCTTAATTCTCAAAAAAAAGAATCCAATTTGCGCCATATGTCTAAATTTATGTGGGGATCACAACATAATTATTAACTTAAGTTTGTGCCATGTGTACTTAAGCTTTTTAATTTTTTGTGCCAAGTGAGTTAATGAGTGCAAAATACTAAGAATCTAATATTAAGAATTATAAATTAAAAAAAAAAAATAATCACATATACTCAATAAAAATCACCACACAACAAAGATCACCACACATTTTATCTTATTAAAAATTAGAAAGAAAATGATTATAAGTAGTATTAAATGTATGTAAGAATTTTAATATGTGACTAATTACGTATACTTTAAAAAAAAAAATTGACTAAATTTTTATATTTTTATGATAAAAATTGTGTTTAATTTTAAATTTATTTATACGTATGCATGTGTTACATGCTTTTCTTTTTTAATAATTTGACTAAATATTAATATTTTATAATAAAAATTGTGTTTAATTTTAAATGCATCTATAAGTTTGCATGGGTTACATACTAGTGAATATATACATAGTTGCACATCAATTCAACTTAATTATCATCTATATATATATGGCAAAACTTAGATAAAGTTTAATTAGAATTTGAAATTAGAATCCAACTTCGCGCTATGTGTTTAAATTTATGTGGAGACTACATCATAATTATCCACTTAAGCTTATATCATATGTTAGTTAATAAGTGCAAAATACTATATAAAAATCTAATATTAACGAATTATAAAATTAAAAAAAAAAAAACAACTAATCACATATACTCAATAAAAATTACCACAAAACAAAAATCACCACACGTTTTATCTTATTAAAAATTCTAAGTAGTATTAAACTTAGGTAAGAATTTTAATACATGACTAATTACGTTTACTTAAAAAAAAGACTAATTATTTATATTTTTATGATAAAAGTTGTGTTTAATTTTAAATGTGTTTATACATATGCATGTGTTACATGCTTTTAAAAAAAAAAAAAATTTTGACTAATTATTTATATTTTTATGATAAAAATTGTGTTTAATTTTAAATGTATTTATATATATATGCATGTGTTACATGCTTTTTTTTTTAATAATTTGACAAATTATTAATATTTTTATAATAAAAATTGTGTTTAATTTTAAATGCATCCATGAGTTTGCATGAGTTAGATACTAGTGAATATAGAGGTATATACATAGTTGCACGTCAATTCAACTTAATTATCATCTATATATATATGGCAAAGCTTAGAGAAAGTTCAATTAGAATTTGAAATTAGAATCCAACTTTGCGTCATGTGTTTAAATTTATGTGAAGACCACACCATAATTATTCACTTAAGGTTGTGTCATATGTGAGTTAATGAGTGCAAAATACTAAGAATCTAAAATTAATGAATTATAAAATTTAAAAAGAAAAAAAAACCAATCACATTGACTCAATAAAAATCACCATATAATAAAGATCACCACATGTTTTATCTTATTAAAAATTAGAAAAAAAAAATGATCATAAGTTGTATTAAATTTAGGTAAGAATTTTAACATGTGACTAATTACATTTACTTTTTAAAAAAAATAATTTGACTAATTATTTATATTTTTATGATAAAAATTGTATTTAATTTTAAATGTATTTATACGTATGCATGTATTACATACTTTCTTTTTTAAAAAATAATTTGACTAATTATTAATATTTTATAATAGAAATTGTGTTTAATTTTAAATGCAACCAATAGTTTGCATGAATTACATACTAGTGAATATAGAGGTACATACATAGTTGCAAGTCAATTCAACTTAATTATCATCTATATATATATATGGCAAAACTTAGAGAAAGTTTAATTAGAATTTGAAATTAGAATCCAACTTTGCGTCATGTGTCTAAATTTATATGGAGATCACACCATAATTATCCACTTAAGTTTGTGTCATGTGTGAGTTAATGAGTGTAAAATACTAAGAATCTAATATTAATAAATTATAAAAAACTTTTTAAAAAAACTAATCACATTTACTCAATAAAAATCACCACACAACAAAGATTACCATACGTTTTATCTTATTAAAAATTAGAAGAAAAAAAAATGATCATAAGTAGTATTAAATTTAGGTAAGAATTTTAATATGTGACTAATTACGTTTACTTTTTTAAAATTTTTTTTGACTAATTATTTATATTTTTATGATAAACATTGTGTTTAATTTTAAATGTATTTATACGTATGCATGTGTTACGTATTATTTTTTTTTAATAATTTGAATAATTATTAATATTTTATAATAAAAATTGTGTTTAATTTTAAATGCATCCATGAGTTTGCATAGGTTACATAGTGAACCTAGAGGTATATACATAGTTGCACGTCAATTCAACTTAATTATCATCTATATATATATGGCAAAGCTTAGAAAAAGTTCAATTAGAATTTGAAATTAGAATCTAACTTTGCGTCATGTGTCTAAATTTATGTGAAGGCCACACCATAATTATCCACTTAAATTTATGCCATATGTTCATTTAAGTTTTTTAATTTTTGTGTCAAGTGAGTTAATGAGTACAAAATACTAAGAATATAATATTAATGAATTATAAAATTTAAAAAAAAAATCAATCACATATACTCAATAAAAATCACCACACAACAAAGATCACCACACGTTTTATCTTATTAAAAATTAGAAAAAAAAAAAAGACCATAAGTAGTATTAAATTCAGGTAAGAATTTTAATATGTGACTTGTGGGGCCCATGGGCCTGATAGCCTCGACCCATCATATAGCCGGCCCAAGGCCCAGGCGAGGAGCACAGGCTATTCAGGGCCGAGGTGAGGGAAACCTTTCCTTCCCAATCCACACCGAGGACCACCTTATCCTCGGCCTGACGAAGGTAATTTTGAGGAGAGACTAACCCCAAAGTAAGCTGTCACTCTCACATTTAATGCATTCAACTAACCCCCCTGGCCGCATTAATGGGGAGGTAACCCTTTGGCAGGATAACGTTGATCAGAGTGAACCACTTGAGTACCGATAAGGCCTCTGATGGGAGGACGGCCAGAAAAAAGGCAAATAGATGATCAACAGATGAAGGAGGGGATAGGAAGATGAAAATATAAAAGAAAAGTTAATAAAGAAAAGGAAGGGGAGAAAGAAAAAAAAAGAGGGGAGAACAATAAGGCCTCCTCGGCCACAGGCCGAGGAGCTTCCCCCCATTTGTAAAGAAACTCTTAAGCACTTTTTATAAGAAAAGTCATGCTTGGTGATCGACGGCCAGCACCTAAACCTTTCACCCCACTCTCTATAAATGTATTGTTTGGGCTCATTGGGCTAAAAACCCATCATTCAGGGTCAATCCAAGTCGGGTCCCTACAATTGGCGCCGTCGTGGGAAGGATTAGGGGCTGGCCAGCGCACCAGGTAAGTGTTCTAAGTTCTAAGTATTCGTTTTACAGCAAGTTTAAAAAAAAAAAAAAGGGTATATGGAAGATTTGGCAGTAAAAAAAAAAAAAAGAAAAACAAAACAAACAAAGAAAGATCTTGATATTATTATTTCATGCATAGAAAAATTACATATTACAATCAGAGGCTCAGGTAGGCCTGTTCTACAAGCAAATTTACGAGCTAATAGCCACCTGCTATTCCTACAATCAGAGGCCCAGGTGGAGCTGCCCTAAGGAGAAGCTAGCCGGAGGAAGTGTCAACTCGTGCTTTTATTTGGCACCAAGAGAATGGGAGAGCTTGACACGCGGCGGAGGAGGTGAAGGGCAATCATGCTCTCAGGCCCCCAACCACTCCCTCCTCGGCTAGGCAGAGCAGGAACAAAGAGAGAAGCAGATGCAGGGGCTCCGGGATACCCTCCCCCATGATGTTCCCTCGATTCTCTCCGTTCCTCTCAAGTGTTGGCCGTTGGAGACGGCAACACTCGAGCACCGCCCATGGGTTGAATTCGCACGCCTTCCTCGTCGGGGTGTGCTCCCAGGAAAGACGTTAGGTTCTCTAGCAACATCCCTCTGGGATACCTCGAAGGGCACCATCAGGGTTACGCCTAGACTCTGCCGCACCGAAAGTCCAATAGGGGTTGCAGCCATACCGGTCTTTGTCAGTCCTGGGAACAATTCCGGCGGGGTTGTTAAAAGGGCATGGGAAGTTGGAGGAAAGTGTTTTGTTCTGTTGTGTTGAGAGGTTCATGGGTTGTGGAGGAACCATCTCCTTACTTTATATAGGGGATGGGGGTTTGGTGAGAATTAATTCATGCAGAGTTCGAAAAGAGTATTATTAGCTGGGTCAGTAATGAAGTCACCAATTTCTAAGGAGGCCACGGACGGTTGGACTTGTGTCAATTTACGAGGACATTAATGAAGGCGCGTTTCGCGCGCCGGAGCGTCAAGCGCGGAATACGAACAGATAAAGGGCGTTTCATAAATGAAAAAGATGGGCCACGAGTTGGAGGCGAGATCAATGCCACGTGTAAAGATCATAATCTGACACAAAGAGAATCATCTCCAGTAAAGCGGTTTGAGGACAAACCTCTACTTACAGGAAAAATTGAAGTGGTAGACAGAACCAAGGTATTGCATGGTCCTCGGACCCAAGCCTATGGTAAAACTACACACACCATTATATCTAATACTTACAGGAAAAATTGAAGTGGTAGACAGAACCAAGGTATTGCATGGTCCTCGGACCCAAGCCTATGGTAAAACTACACACACCATTATATCTAATACTTACAGGAAAATTGAAGTGGTAGACGGAACCAAGGTATTGCATGGTCCTCGGACCCAAACCTATGGTAAAACTACACACACCATTATATCTAATACTTACAGGAAAATTGAAGTGGTAGACAGAACTAAGGTATTGCATGGTCCTCGGACCCAAGCCTATGGTAAAACTACACACACCATTATATCTAATACTTACAGGAAAATTGAAGTGGTAGACAGAACCAAGTATTGCATGGTCCTCGGACCCAAACCTATGGTAAAACTACACACACCATTAGATCTGGACACCAAACAGAACTAGGGTATTGTATGATGGTCCT